>NW_027507764.1:457780723-457960723 GCF_037356315.1 Lithobates pipiens | reverse complement strand
GAAAGCATTTCCTCAGCCTCCCCTTTACCAGTAATCAGACTGCAATATTGTCAAATTCGTAAGAAGTCACAGTGTGATAGGCTGTATCAGGTGAGTAATTGGAGTGAGTAGTGTGTACACACTGCCTAGGACATAAAGACTACTGGACAGACATCAGGTTTTACATTGGTGTGTCATCACTGAGCCAGCGTGTCAGTCGAGAAAGTAGATTCTGACCTTGGATGATGACTGAAGAAAAGATAGAATGAGCCTTCTGGCAGAAAGTTAGATGAAGGGATTGCCAGTGGGAGTGATCTTTGAGAAAATACATATCTTAAATTGTTACACTAAGTGGAACATTTATAAAACATTGGTATGGCCTTAGCAAGGACATATTGGTGCTTTAAAAAACTGTACATTTATAAAGCAAATCAACGTGCTCCACAGATGTGCTTAATGTTCGTTTTGGCTTTACGACTCCAAACACTGTGCACCTCTAGCCTTCTGAATGGAAGATAAAAAGGAAAGGGTTGTGATCTGACAAAGTCATGTGATTGTATTCCCTTAATAAGCAGAGAGAACTCTATACAACATGGCAGACCCCAAACTGCGGCCTGCATTTTATGAAGCCGCAAATTACAGCCCACAGTGTGGACAAATCTTGCAGTGTAAGGGTCCTTTCACACGGGGCGGATCAGTTCTGATCCGCCCCGTGGATATCCGTTTGCTCAGCGGGGATCACTCCGCCGATCCCCGCTGAGCAGGGAGATGACAGGTCTGTCTCTGCACACTGTGCAGGGACGGACCTGTCACAGCGCCGCTCTCCCCTATGGGAGATCGGATGACGACGGACCGCAGTGCCCGTCGTCACCCGATCCGATCCGCAAACGGATGGAAAAATAGCTTTTTCCTCCGTTACACTTTTTCGGATCGGAGCGGGTCGGATGTCAGCGGACATGTCACCGCTGACATCCGACGCTCCATAGACCTCTATGGAGCACCCGTTCAGGTCCGCCTGAAAAACTGACAGGCGGGCCTGAACGGGACGTCAATGTGAAAGGACCCTAAAGCAGAGAGCAAATAGTAATGTCTGTACAGTGCATGCATCTGACATGAAAACAACATGTAATACTAGGTTAAAGTGTTACTAAACCCAGGACCCTGTATTCACTATATCTGGTCTCTCACAGTACACAGAACATGGAATTGCAATTATTTTAGTAAATATAAACTGCTAAATACCTTTTCTCATCAGCCGTATATAGCAGTCTTGTGACTTATATCAAAGCTTGTAGGAGGAGTTTTCATACTGCACTGGCTGTCATATCAGGATGCAGGACCCCTGACCGTCTGCCTGGACAGTGCTGATGGGCCCTGTGCTGATCACATGCACTTTTCCAAGACAAAACAACAACTGTGTAGCAATACACACCAAACTGAGCATGTGCAGCCTGACTCCAGTAACTCTGTCTTATCTGGACATGTTTTGGAGACAATGCAAGAAGAGGAGGATCGGTGCATACAGGATCAAACGGCCTTTTTACACAATGCAGAGAATTAACCCCTTAGGTTTCACAGTGAGTATAAAAAGCATGCTTTACTGCATATACAGACAGGTTTTACTGTTGTGGGTTTTGTAACACTTTAACTTTAACAGTTTTTTCTCATCCTGCAAAACCAACGAAATAAAGATTGTTCCAATGAGCGTTTGTCTCTTTGCTAACCCTAGCCAGTATACTGATTGTAAAATACATTTGACAATCTAACAAGAAATTCAAGTTAATGAATCTGATCAATGGTAAGCTCATTCTATTACAGATGCACTATAGAGTGCTGCATTTCCATTAGACTCAGGAGACAGTGATAGTTGCCTTGCTTCTGTTGCTGACTTTCCACACTGCTGCTCCCAAGAAATTACACAGCAATCATATTTTCAGGAAAGACCATAAAACATACTTAGTAACAATATGCTCTGAATGCTAAACACAGGGAGCTCATTGATCAGAGAACAGATTTGGCTGTCAATATTATCCTGAAGGAAGAATTATTTTGTTTCTTAAAAGACCTAACTGATAAATGTTTTACTCTCACTTCGTACCTATCTGACATCCAATCAATAGCAGTACAAACAAAGCATCGCACCCAATTATTATTTAACAAAAATCAATGACTTTTATTGAGCCAATCTAAGACTAAATATTATACATTAAATATTTAAGTTTTTTTTTTTACATCTGTAGTGCAATTATTCCACATGAAATCATATTGTCAGTAGTGTTCCTTTCACCTTAGTTTTCAGTATGAAATGCAGCACGAAGTATGATTAACATAACTGATGGAAATAAAGCAAGAAACATTCCAACATGTCAATGATATACTGTACATTGCAGCACCTGTAATGCTAAGGAAAAGATTTTACTTTATATAAGAGATGCTAAATTTAAATTAGTATTTCTCTTGCTGCACAGAAATTAAAAGTACCATGTTGAATCCTGTAAAAGAAGAAGATGGATACTTACCTCTCCAGCGAGCAACATTTCAAAGCTTAATTTTCTTCCACAGTTACAGATGCCACTGGGATCTGACCATTTTGAGTTTGTGGTATACCCTACCTCCCCCTCCCCACTGGGTGCTGTGTTTTTTTTCCACCAGCCACTGTGTCAGCAGAGGACACAGTAGTAGCGGCCAGTGGAAGGAACCACAGCAATTCCAGCACAGGCATACTATCCCACACCCTTGGAAACATCAAACCCCAGCTACACTTGTAACTGTGGGAAAAAAAAATGATTATACTTGCTGGCCATTTGAAAGCTAGGTATTCAGGTTCTTCTTTCAGATTTTTTTTAACACAGGCAGAATTAACTATTAGCCATGTTGGTGAACAGTTGCAGGAAAGATTGTACCGTATATACTCGAGTATAAGCCGAGATTTTCAGCCTCTTTTTTGAGGCTGAAAGTGCCCCCCTCGGCTTATACTCGAGTCATCGCTGTCTGTCTGCCCGATCAGCGTGTCGAGCAGACAGACAACGGCCATTCTAGGATTCAAAGGCCGCGCCTCCGTCTCCGCCTTCGCCTGTGATAGGCGGAACACTGAATTTCCCAGCAGTCTGTGTTCCGCCTATCACGGACGTCCTCTCATCCTCGTCCGTAGTATGAGGATGAGCGGACGTCCATGATAGGCGGACCACTGACTGCTGGGAAATTGAGTGTTCCGGACGGACACAGGCTGGACGGACACAGGCTGGACGGACACAGGCAGGCTGGACACAGGTAGGCTGCACGGACACACACACACACACACACACACACACACACACACACACACGGATGCATGCACACACAGGGATGGATGGACACACACGGATGCATGGACACACACACACACACACACACACAGATGCATGCACACACACAGGGATGGATGGACACACACACACACGGATGCATGGACACACACACACACGGATGCATGGACACACACACACACACACACACACACACAGATGCATGCACACACACAGGGATGGATGGACACACACACACACGGATGCATGGACACACACACACACACGGATGCATGGACACACACACACACACACACGGATGCATGGACACACACACACACGGATGCATGGACACACACAGGGATGGACGACACACAGGGATGGACAGGCATGTCTCACCCTCGGCTTATACACGAGTCAATAATTTTTTCCAGTTTTTTGGGGGTAAATTGGGGACCTCGGCTTATATTCGGGTCGGCCTATACTCGAGTATATACGGTAATACATTATGAAAGGTAACATTTAAAAGCCCATCACATTATTGGGCTATTAATATTCCTGGCTATGCTCTCTTTTGGAAAGCTAGGGTAAAACAGAAAGGTGGTGGTGCCTATCCCGATATTAGAAGTGATCTCAAAGTGGGTATGAAATACAACCTTGTTGATGCTGATTGAGAGCAGTGTTGCCAACAGCCAGTATTGTAACAGGCAACCACTAAAAAGCGGGCACTTTTCTACTGCCAGTAAATACCAGTGACAGGAATGGTTGCCAGTAAAAAATGTGACTGTGATGCTCAGCTCCAAACTGCACATGCACCGTTCTTGTCCGAAGCCAGCTATGACCATTAAAGTGTCTGCCACAGTGTGTTTGGGTGGTGACGGTGGGGGACAGGTCTAGTGAAGGTGGTGCCTGAGTGTGTTGTGTGATGTCATGGTGCAAGGGAGCCAAACGGAACAATCAGAGCCTCGTGCGTGGCTCTGAGGGAGTGGAGCAAGGCAAGTCGGGAGTGGAACTGTCAGTGCTGTTTGGATTGGAGTGTACTGAAGGGACCTACTGGTGTGGAGAGCTACTGTAATTGTGACTCAGGAGGGGATGTGTTGTGTTGATGTGGTGTCATCATCATCTGTGCTGCTTCACACTGCTGTCAGTGTCACTGTGAGAGTCACATTCATGAGTGTGTGCCTGCCCATTCTAATTTCTTGCCCCCCCCCCGTCCCTGAGCTACTTACTTACTATATCAAAAATAAAATAAGATATTAAATCACATTGCTAATTGCACATTGTACTTATTTATAGCCTAAATACTGAAATTTGCACTTAAAACTGTAGTTTTGTAACATTTGTAAATGGCAGTAAAAACTTGGCTGTGCCAGTAAATGTTGGGTGTTGTGTCAGTAAATTTCAATCTGGTAGGTTGGCAACACTGATGGAGATGTATTCCTAAAAAGTTAAGGCGCTGTATGGAGAACCAACCATGCCAGAACATGGCAGTCTGTGTAATAAATGTTGGCCCTCTGCAGCTAGAGGGGAACCAAAACACTGGGGATGGTGTTGTTCAAAAGAACAAACAACAAAAGGATTCCTCTTAATCCAGCACTGGGTGTTGGTAGCTACAAACCACTTGAGGCATGCTTCAGAGAAGTCATAAAAATGTCTATGCCACAGTTTGTGTAAAAAGATTTATTGTAAAATCAAAGTGTTCCAAGAATGGAAAGGGTTAAAACATGACTGATAGACAATCAATGTTAAACATTCTGCTTGATATTGAACTTCAATATCACCCAAACCTCGGCAGGCTAACTTGGGCATATCAAGGCTGGTGCTAAGGGCAACCAAAAGGTGTATAGGTGCCAGATGTGGCATGAACATCCACCCAATGGAAGAGATGATAGACCACTGGTGGAAACCGTAAGGGTCAGTGATGTGGAGAGGCCCCCAATAGACCAGACATTGGACTCCAAACTGCTGGAGGATGCAGCTGGTGTAGTCTGGTGGTGCGCTGGATGTGACGTCACCAACACAGACCAATGTTGAACCGACTCACCACAAACAAGGCTTGGGATTGGACAAAGATGCAGTTGTAGAGCAGAAGGGAAGCTATCAGCAGGCTCTAATAATGATAATGTGTTTTGGGCGTGGCCCTTTATCAAGTCATGTGAATTGGACAGCCTGGAAAGTTTAAATAGGACCTACGAGGGCATGGAAATTAGGTCTTAAAGGCAGTCATTAGTTTGGGTGAGATTGAAGTTGAATATAAAGCATGATGTTTAACATTGATTGTCTGTCAGCTATGTTTTAACCCTTTCCATTCTTGGAATACTTTGATTTTACAATAAATCTTTTTGCCCAAACCGTGGCATAGACATTTATATGAATTCTCTGAGGTATGCCTCAAGTGGTTTGTAGGCATCACCCCTCAGCACTGGATTAAGAGGAACACTGATGGAGAGTGATTTGGTACTGAAGCATTATTGTTGTAGCTGCATATATCTGTGTATGAGTTCATTTTTATAGGTTTTCACAGCTTCCCCCCCCCCCACCCCCCGTGTTAATGAAGAGGTGGAGACTCAGCTCCTTGCACATATAGAAAGGGCTGAAAGGACTGGAATAGTTTAAATAATAGGGATTTTAACTTCCCAGAAAATGACTGGAGAAATTGCACTGCTGTATAAGGCCCAAAAATTATAACTCGATTACAAAACATTTTTTAGTATCATTTATAGAAGTCCCCAACTAGAAATAATGCTTTTCTGGACCTAGTGATCTCAAATCATGCTTATTGGTTATGTTCATATAAAAAATCATCTGGGTAGCAGTAACCACATGATATATTTTCATGTAAGTTTTAACCACTTGCTTACTGGGCACTTAAACCCCCCTCAGTCCCAGACCAATTTTCAGCTTTCAGTGCTCTCACATTTTGAATGACAATTACTCAGTCATGCAACACTGTAACCAAATGATTTTTTTGTCCTTTTCTTCATACCAATAGAGCTTTCTTTTGGTGGTATTTGATCACCTCTCGGTTTTTTATTTTCTGCGCTATAAATGAAAAAAGACCGAAAATTTTGAAAAAAAATGAATTTTTCTTTGTTTCTGTGACAAAATTTAGCAAATTAGCAATTTTTCTTCATAAATTTTGGCCATAATTTATACTACTACACATCTTTGGTAAAAATAACCCAAATTTTTGCATATTATATGATCTGTGTGAAATTTATAGAGTCTACAAGCTATGGTGCAAATCATAAAGATTTGCAAAAAAAGATCACATCTGATGTACTAAGGCCTATCTCCATTCTTGAGACCCTAACAAG
This sequence comes from Lithobates pipiens, assembly GCF_037356315.1. Lineage (NCBI taxonomy): Eukaryota > Metazoa > Chordata > Amphibia > Anura > Ranidae > Lithobates > Lithobates pipiens. The sequence continues at coordinate 457,954,143 of NW_027507764.1, read as the reverse complement.
CCAGGAAAGTACAAATGCCCCCCAAATGACCCCTTTTTGGAAAGTAGACATTCCAATGTATTTAGTAAGAGGCATGGTTAGTTATTTTAAGTTGTCATTTTTTCCCATAATTCTTTGCAAAATTACGATTTTTTTTTTTTTCACAAAATTTTCATTGTAATAGCTTATTTCTCCCACACGGAATGTGCATACCACAAATAACACCCCAAAATACATTCTGCTACTCCTCCTGAGTATAACGCATTTTTTTTTACACAAAGTTGTCCGTTTATAAGATATTTCCAACGCATAGCATTTACATAGCAAAAATAACACCCCAAAATACGTTCTACTACTCCTCCTGAATATAACGATACCAAATGTGTGAGACTTTTACACAGCCTGACCACATACAGAGGCCTAATTTTGAAGTAGCACCTTCAGGCATTCTAAGAGCATAAATTACACATTTCATTTCTCAATCACCTATTACAGTTTTGAAGGCCCTGGAACACCAGGGCAATGGAAACGTCCAGAAAATGACCCCATTTTGGAAAGCTAACACCCCAACGTATAATCTATGAGGCATAATGAGTCTTTTCAATGGTTCATTTTTTTCCAGAAGTTTTCGGAAAATGTGGAAAAAAATGAAAACGCATTTTTTTTTACACAAAGTTGTCCGTTTATAAGATATTTCCAACGCATAGCATTTACATAGCAAAAATAACACCCCAAAATACGTTCTACTACTCCTCCTGAGTATAACGATACCAAATGTGTGAGACTTTTACACAGCCTGACCACATACAGAGGCCTAATTTTGAAGTAGCACCTTCAGGCATTCTAAGAGCATAAATTACACATTTCATTTCTCAATCACCTATTACAGTTTTGAAGGCCCTGGAACACCAGGGCAATGGAAACGTCCAGAAAATGACCCCATTTTGGAAAGCTAACACCCCAACGTATAATCTATGAGGCATAATGAGTCTTTTCAATGGTTCATTTTTTTCCAGAAGTTTTCGGAAAATGTGGAAAAAAATGAAAACGCATTTTTTTTTACACAAAGTTGTCCGTTTATAAGATATTTCCAACGCATAGCATTTACATAGCAAAAATAACACCCCAAAATACGTTCTACTACTCCTCCTGAGTATAACGATACCAAATGTGTGAGACTTTTACACAGCCTGACCACATACAGAGGCCTAATTTTGAAGTAGCACCTTCAGGCATTCTAGGAGCATAAATTACACATTTCATTTCTCAACCACCTATTACAGTTTTGAAGGCCCTGGAACACCAGGGCAATGGAAACGCCCAGAAAATGACCCCATTTTGGAAAGCTAACACCCCAACGTATAATCTATGAGGCATAATGAGTCTTTTCAATGGTTCATTTTTTTCCAGAAGTTTTCGGAAAATGTGGAAAAAAATGAAAACGCATTTTTTTTTACACAAAGTTGTCTGTTTATAAGATATTTCCAACGCATAGCATTTACATAGCAAAAATAACACCCCAAAATACGTTCTACTACTCCTCCTGAGTATACCGATACCACATGTGTGAGACTTTTACACAGCCTGACCAAATACAGAGGCGCAACATGCAAGAAACACCGTCGGCGTTCCAGGGACACATAGCCTGCACATACCAAGAATTACACCCCCAAATACATTATGCTGAGCAAAGGGTAAAGAAAAGATTACCTGTGGTTTTAGAAGCGCAGTTGTCCACAGGAGGATATCACTGGTCCAGGCAGCAGGCAGGGACTTGGTCAGCAACAGCGAACACAGTTTTTCAGGCAGCAGGCAGGGATACTGTCCATATTACAGTCCAGGGTTAGTGCAGAGATGTCAGCAGTGCCAAAAATATTGGTCCTGGTAGTAGGCAGGTCCTTGTGGTGTGGTCAGTGCGGCATGATGGCAGTAAGTCCTACAGGCAGCAGACAAAAGTAGAGCCTCGTTCAGGACAGAATGGGGATAGGGGTAGAGGCTTCTCCCTCCCAAATCTCTTTGAAGCCTCCGAGTCTCCAGACCCTAATCTAGGAATAAGAAAACAAAGAAAATTGTTTTCTTCTTCCAGAAAAACTATACTGGAGCCCCTCACATATGTGAGACCCCGTGTTGAATCCCACTAGTCCAGTTGCAGAATACAAGATCAGTCCAAGAGGCAGGCAAATATCGTGGTCAAACAGTCCAAGGTCAGTTCCAGATCAGGCAGAGATATATACAGAATCGTTAGACAGAAGCATGGTCGAATAACAGTCCAGGGTCAGTTCCAGATGAGGCAGAGGTATGTACTGAATCGTTAGGCAGAAGCGTGGTCGAATAACAGTCCAGGGTCAGTTCCAGATCAGGCAGCGGTATGTACAGAATCGGCAGGCATAAGAGTGGTCAAATAACAAGCCAGGGTCCGTTACAGAGCAGGCAGTGGCATAAGGGGTGTGAAGGTGTATGAAGGCAGGAACTGAGGATTATGTTTACCATACTTCACTAAAAATTTATTGAAGTATGGTAATGCCGAAAACAGTCGCCTATACAGAGGCCTGGTTGGGAAGGACATTGTGCACAATAATAAGATGTGTCTCTTCTGACTCCTGCTTTGGTACACACCTTACATCTTTTTTGGCGTCTTTTGCCTGCTGGTGTGGGGGGAATTTTATCCGGAAAGTGGCGCTCGGAGAGTCGACTAACAACGTCTGATCTGATATTTTCTGGTGGGCCGTTTGGGAAAATAAGGGCTGTGAAAACTTCCTCCTGGTAGCCAAAGAAACGTTTGGGGTTTTGGGTGGCGTTGCTGTAAATTACATATGAATTGTAAATGGCCAATTGAAAAAAATAAATTACTACTTTTTTGTACCAATGATATGTCCGTCTTGAGACCAGATATGGTTCCATCATTTGGTCGTTGAAGTCGACTCCTCCCATGAACAAATTATACTCTGAAATACATTTGGGTTTCTTTACGGGGCCATTCCTTCTGGGGATTTCTACGAAGGTATCGTTGTGGATAGAAGATAACATGTACACATCTCTTCTGTCCCTCCACTTCACTGCCAGAACCTCCTTGTTTCTTAGACTTGCGGTTTCTCCTTTCCGCAGCTTCTTGTTCACCAGATTTTGAGGAAAGCCCTTCCGGTTCTTTTTTACAGTGCCACATGCTGGCGTCTTCTTCCGGTGAAGGTTGTGGAACAGGGGCAGAGATGTGTAGAAGTTGTCTACATAGAGGTGGTAGCCTTTATCCAGTAGGGGGTATATGAGGTCCCAAACAATTTTTCCGCTGGATCCCAAATAATCCGGACAATTAGGGGGCTGTAGCTGGGTGTCCTTCCCTTCGTACACCTTGAAGGAATATGTGTACCCTGTGGCTCGGTCACATAATTTGTAGACCTTCACCCCATAGCGGGCCCTTTTGCTGGGCATAAATTGCTTCATCCTAAGCCTGCCACTAAATTTAATAAGGGACTCATCCACACATATGTGTTGGTCCGGGGTAAACAATTTGGGGAATATTTCAGAAAAATAATTTAGTATTGGTCGAATTTTGTAAAGGCGGTCATAATTTGGATCATTTCGTGGAAGGCATTGGGAATTGTCCCTGAAATGTAAGAACCTCAGGATCATCTGATATCTGCTTCTGGGCATTACCGCGGAGAAGAGCGGTGAGTGGTGGAGGGGGTGGGTTGACCAGTAGGTACGTAATTGGTTTTTTTTGTTGAGTCCCATATTAAATGTGAGGCCTAAAAAAAGCTTGAACTCCTCCACCGTTAGGTCTCTCCATTCGTAGGGACGGGCATAATAGGAGGTCGGATTTTGAAAAATAAATTGTTGTGCATACAGGTTGCACTGGGCCACAATTGACGCCAACATGTCCTCCGTAAAAATTAAATTAAAAAAATCGATGGGGCTAAAATTCTCCGTGTCCACCTGGACTCCTGGCTGGGCGGTGAAAGGGGGAACATTGGCCTCTCCTGAATTAGGAGGAAGCCACAAGGGGTTCTGAAGGGCATAGGGAAGGCCAGCATGGCTCCTAACCCTTTGGGGCTGAGATGACACCCCACTGGTACTTGGCCTTTCTTGCTGGGGCACTGCGGTGCTGGTGGACGGCATTGCGGTGCTGGTGGACGGCACTGCGGTGCTGGTGGACGGCATTGCCTCACTAGAACGCCTTCGCTTGATGGGCCGGATATCTTCCTCCTCGGATTCATCAGTCAGTGTTTCACTGCTGAGGACTGGCTCATAAGTTACGTCTTCAGAATCCGAATCCGAAAAGGAATCGGAAGAGGAGAGCTCCCCGTTGCTCTCGTCGGCCGCGGAAATAATTTGGTACGCCTCCTCAGCGGAAAAGACGCGTTTAGCCATTGTAGCACTGATGGGCACTGATGAGGTGGCACAGATGGGCGTTTTTGAGGTGGCACAGATGGGCGCTTTTGAGGTGGCACAAATGGACACTGATGGGTCGGCACAGATGTGCACTGATTTATTGCACAGATGTGCAGATTTGTTGCACGGATGTGCACTGATGAGGCGGCAGATGGGCACTGCTGAGGCGGCAGATGGGCACTGCTGAGGCGGCACAGATGGGCACTGCTGAGGCGGCACAGATGGGCACTGCTGAGGCGGCAGATGGGCACTGATGGGTCGGCACAGATGTGCACTGATTTATTGCACGGATGTGCACTGATTTATTGCACGGATGTGCACTGCTGAGGCGGCAGATGGGCACTGCTGAGGCGGCAGATGGGCACTGCTGAGGCGGCAGAGATGGGCACTGCTGAGTCCGCACAGATGGGCACTGCTGAGTCGGCAGATGGGCACTGATAGGTCGGCACAGATGTGCACTGATTTATTGCACGGATGTGCACTGATAAGGCAGCAGATGGGCACAGATGGGCACTGCTTAGGCGGCACAGATGGGCACTGCTTAGGCGGCACAGATGGGCACTGCTGAGGCGGCACAGATGGGCACTGCTTAGGCGGCACAGATGGGCACTGCTGAGGCACAGATGGGCACCGATTGGTACAGATGGGCACCGATTGGCACTGGCTGGCACTGGCTGGCACTGGCGGGCACTGGCGGGGCACTGGCGGGCACTGGTGGTGCACAGATGGAGCACTGGCGGTGCACAGGTGGGCACTGGCGGTGCACAGGTGGGCACAGGTGGGCACAGGTGAGCACAGGTGGCCACAGGTGGGCACAGGTGGGCACAGGTGGGCACATGTGGGCACTGGCAGGGTAGATCTGGGCACTGGCAGGGTAGATCTGGGCACAGGTGGGGTTTTTATAAGTTTACTTTTATAAGTTTACTGTTCACAAACTCACAGACACCTTCGGTCTCCTCACACGCTATCGCTGTGTGAGGAGACACGTTCGGCAATGGGTGATGATCTCATTTGTTTACATTTGAGATCATCACCCATTGGAGGAGGCGATCGCGCTGTAAACGGCCGCTGTGATTGGCCGTTTACAGCGATCTGTGATTGGCTGTGTCCAGCGGACATGGCCAACACAGATTTTCCCCGATGCGCGCTCCCGGGAGCGCGCGGGGAACTCTTAAAGGGGACGACGTCAATAGACGTAGTCTCGGAAATTGAGATCCGCGCTGTAGACGTCTTTTTACTATAGCGCGGATCTCAAGTGGTTAAACAACAAAGTTGTTTAAAACTTCATGTAAGTTCATGTAAGTTTTAAACAACAAGTACATACTGGAAAGAAAAAAATGCAAAATTTTAAGAGAGCAAATTTCCCAAGGCTGGCGTATACTATCCAAGACTTAGACTAGGTGAGAATAATGTCATCCAACAGAAATGAGATTGTTTCAAACTGACTGTATGTAAACACAGTGCAAAATATATATCCATGGGCAAAATGGGCAAAATGTTTAAAAGGCTAAAAATAAAACTTACCGTATTTATCGGCGTACAACACGCGGCGGCGTATAACATGCACCCCAAGTTTAGGAGGGAATTTTAAGGAAAAAACTTTTAGGAGGGAAATTTAAGGAAAAAAAACTTACATTTAAATGCCCATCAATGCAGCCGTATCAGTGTCCATCTGAAGCCTTGTCAGTGTCATTTGCAGCCTTGTCCTGCAGCCTGTCCATCATTGCAGCCTTGTCATGCAGCCTGTCCTCATTGCAGCCTTGTCCTGCAGCCTGCCCATCATTGCAGCCTTGTCCTGCAGCCTGTCCATCATTGCAGCCTTTTTATGCAGCCTGTCCATCATTGCAGCCTTGTCATGCAGCCTGTCCATCATTGCAGCCTTGTCCTGCAGCCTGTCCATCAATGCAGCCTTGTCCTGCAGCCTGTCCATCATTGCAGCCTTGTCATGCAGCCTGTCCATCATTGCAGCCTTGTCATGCAGCCTGTCCATCATTGCAGCCTTTTCATGCAGCCTGTCCATCATTGCAGCCTTGTCATGCAGCCTGTCCATCATTGCAGCCTTGTCCTGCAGCCTTTCCATCATTGCAGCCTTGTCCTGCAGCCTGTCCATCATTGCAGCCTGTCTATCATTGTCCCCTTGTGTTAATTGCAGATTTATAAAAATGGCACATACACAGGACATCTCGGCGGCGCCCGGTAGTTGTTTGGCTCTTCTCGCGGCTTGCGGCCGCCTTCGGCTCTTCTCGCGGCTTTCGGACGCCTTCGGCCGTTCTCGGCGGCTTTCAGCCGTTCTCGGCGGCTTTCAGCCGCTCTCGGCCATTCTCGGTGGTTTCTCCAAGAATGGCCGAAGGCGGGCGAAAGCCGCCGAGAATGAACGAACGCGGCAGAAAGCCGCGAGAACAGCTGAAGGTGGCCGAAAGCCGCGAGAAGAGCGGAAGGCAGCTGAAAGCCGCCCAGAGGCTCAAAATCGCTCAGAAATCGCGGAGGATCGGCGTATAACACGTACCCACGATTTTCCCCTGATTTTAAGGGGAGAAATGTGCGTGTTATACGCCGATAAATACAGTATGTGATCCAAAGATAAAAAAGCTATAAAGAATAAGGAAAGAGCATTTAAAAAATGCAGATAGGAAGGAACGTGATCATCATTTGAAAGTTATAAAGAATATGATAGAATGTGTAGAAAACAAATCCACGCCTCAAACATTTCAAACAAACATCAGATTGCAAAGGAGAGTAGGACAAACCCCAGAAATTGTTTCTGATTTTTAGGGACTCTTTAATTACTGGTGTGGTACCACTAGAATGGCACAAAAACAATGTTGCACCTATATTTAAAAAGTGATCCTAGTCTTTACCAAGTATAAAGGAGTGGATGTAGATATAGTATTACACTTGGACCTTGTAAAAACGTTTGACACATTTTCCCACACACAGCTGATGTGTGAGTTAAAGTCTACAGGCTAGTGTAAATTGATAGAAAACTGGCTTATAGACCGTATTCAGAGTTTAGTGATAAGGATTCATATTCTGAATGGCCCAATTCAGAATATTAATTCTGAATTCCCAATTTATTAGTGGTGTACCCTAAGGTTCAGTATTAGGAAACTTACTTATTAACCTATTTATACATTACATTGGAAAGTTTAGAATTAAAAGTGCAATTTATGTATTTGCAGGTGACACCAAGCTATGCAGTGAAATAACGTCCTTATAAGATGTCTCCAACTTACAAGCGGCCCTAGAGTTTTGCCTATCGATCAACTTGGGGTATAGGATTCTGTGTATGGTGGTTTCTATTTTTTCCCTTTCTCTCTCTGTTGGCTAAAATAGATGAATTTGTGGCTTTTTTAACCTAACTATGATAATGTGCCATTGCTTTTCTCCAGAATATGCTAGCTGCCAGGCTGTCATGCTATTCCTCAATCTGCAGTGCTTTTAGCCACCAAACTGTAAAACATATACATATCAGGAAAGTCAGAATTGCCACTTGCCAAGTAAGACTTAGGTCCCCACCTTTGCTGCTGATTTGAACATTTGACTTCATCTTTCTCCAGTTTGTCTCTCATTGTGATCAGCGCTCTTTGATCGCTCAGTTCTTGGTGTAGAGCTGGCAGGGAACAGATACAGCATTGGCTCAATGCTGCATTTACAGTGCTATGAAAAAATATTTACCCCCTTCCAGATGTTTTTTTTTTGCATATTTCTCACACTTAAATGATTCAGATTATCAAACAAATTTTAATATTACATAATCCGAGTAAATTCAAGATGGAGTTTTTAAATTATTATTCAATTTATTAAGGGAAAAAAGGTGTTCAAACCTGCCTGGCCCTATGCAAAAAAGTAATTGTCCCCTCCAATGCTGAAACATGAATGAACTGTGATTAACCACACTTTTTTTGGAAAGCTGAGTTACATTTCACTTGCCACACCCAGGTCTGATTACTGCCAGACCTGTTGAATCCCGCTAACAGATCACAAAAAGACACACATCATGCCACAATCTAAAAAAAAATTCAAGAACAGATTAGAAACAAAGTATTGGACATGTATCATGAAGGGTTTCAGAGCCATTTCTGAGGCTTTGGAACTCCAGTGAACCATGGGGAGAGCCATTATCCACAAATGGAGATAACTTGGAACAGTAGTGAACCTTCCCAGGAGTGGGCAGTCCACAAAAATTACTCCAAGAGCATGACGATGACTCATCCAGGAGGTCATAAAAGAACCCAGAATAACATCTAAAGAACTGCAGGCCTCACTTGCCTCAGATAAGATCAGTGTTCATGATTCAACAATAAGAAAGAGACTAGGCAAAAATGGCATCCATGGAAGAGTTCCAAGGCAAAGCCACTGCTGACCAAAAAGAACACAAAGGCTCATCTCGCATTTACCCAAAAACATCTTGATTATCCCCAAGATTTTTAGGCAAATATTCTGTGGACTGATAGGACAAAAATGTAACTTTTTGGAATGTGTGCGTCCAGTTACATTTGGCATAAAATGAATACAGCATTTCATAACAAGAACATCATACCAACAGTCGGACATGGTGGCGGTAAGGTGATAGTCTGGGGCTGCTTTTCAGCTTCAGGACCTGGACAACATACCATAACTGATGGAACCATGAATTCTGAGCTCTACCAGAAAATCCTAAAAGAGAATGTGCGGCCATCAGTTCATGACCTCAAGCTCAAGTGCACTTGGGTTATGCAGCAGGACAATAATCCAAAACACAACAGCAGATCCACCTCCAAATGGTTCAAACACAACAAAATTTAGGTTTTGGAGTGGCCCAGTCAAAGCCCGGACTTAAATCGATCAATTGAGATGCTGTATCATGACCTTACACAGGCCGTTCATGGTGGAAAACCCTTCAATGTGGCTGCATTAAAACAATTTTGCAAAGAAGAGTGGGCCAAAATTGCTTCACAGCAATGTCAAAGACTCATTGCCAGTTATCGCAAACCCTTGATTGCAGTTGCTGCCACCAAAGGTGGCACAACCAGTTATTAGGTTTAGGGGGCAATTACGTTTTCACATAAAGCCAGGCAGGTTTGGACAGCTTTTTTTCCTTAATAAATGAAACCATCATTTAAAAACATAATTTTGTATTTACTCAAGTTATATTTGTGTAATAATAAAATTTGTTTGATGATCTAAGTCATTTAAGTATGACAAATATGCAAAAAAAATCAGAACGGGGCAAACTTTTTCACAGCATTGTATATAGGTGAGTATAAATATATATTTTTTTTAAATACTTCTCTGTTAATCAATTATGTGAGACTGAGATTAGAGATTTCTTTCGATGCATAAAAATAGGATTATTAGCTTTCAGTGCCAGATGCATGATGATGACTTCTTTAGGAGGCTCTGCTGAGTCATGCAGCATAAACTGTACCAGCCAGCCTTGGGCCTTGGTAGATCTTTTGTATATAGATAAATACATATATATATATATATATATATATATATATATATACACAAGTAAACAGCTGTACTGTCATCTAAAACAGCCTTGTCCTTCAGCTGCTTTATGACTGTTTAGAAACCCTGAGGCACTTACTGCTCTTTCATTTTGATATTCTAAAGTGGCTGCAGAGTTCAGTAGGGCCGCCAATAGCTATGCCCTTGGCAATACACTAAGTATAATTCTGAGTTCATATGCGGAATGTATCATGAGGGACAGCCACAGACATTGACTTTTTGCTACTTGTGCATGGATACATTTGCTGGTAATTCATTTAGAAACTACAAATCTTTGGAATGCTTGAAAGCACAGTTTTAAAAAATTTGCGCTAGAATACATATGGGGTTATAGACATATTGTTCAGGGACTTTCTTTCTCTCATCCAAAATGCCAGGTGACCTCTGTGTATAAAATTGTTTTAATTCTGGCAAGCAGGAAGTTAGGGAATGCCTTATCCTAACTTTGCACTTCTGTATGGTAGCGATGTTCAGCTCTGTCCCTCAAATGTACAGGATTCAGTCTAATAATGCTGATGAGTCTAATAATCCAGAAATAAATAAATCATATAGCTACTCCACACTCACTACATTTTGCTCGATGGCTATGAGTATATATTTCAAAATACAGATCAGAGTAAGAAGATTTTATAGTATGGTTTTGTGAGGCCATGTGTTAATGGACCTTTATGGACCTTGCTTTGTGTACTGGTACAAATCATATGGTGAAGAGGGGATTATGTTGTGGGATTGTTCTTCAGGAATTGGGCTTGGCTCCTTAGTTCCAGTGAAGGGAACTTTTAAGGCGTCGGCATTCCAAGACATTTTGGACAATTTCATGCTCCCAACTTTGTAGGAACAGTTTGAGGATGGCCCCTTTCTGTTCCAACTTGACTGTGCACCAGTGCTCAAAGTAAGGTCCTTGGATGAGCGAGTTTGGGGTGGAGAAACTTGTCCTGACCTAAACCCGATAGAACACCTTTGGGATGAATTAGAGCAGAGACTGCCTTCTGGTTCAACATCAGTACCTGACCTCACAAATGTGCTTCTGAAAGAATGGTCAAACATTCCCATAGACACACTCCTAAACCTTGTGGACAGCCTTCCCAGAAGACTTGAAGCTTTAGTAGCTAGAAAGGGTGGTCCAACTCAATATTGAACCCTACGGACTAAGACTGGGATGCCATTAAAGTTCATGTGCGTGTAAAGGCAGGCGGCCCAATATTTTTGGCAATATAGTGCATATATACTTCAATTTTGTGTAGGGCAGAACAATTTATTTTAAGATACATAGTAAAACAAAGGTAAGTAGAGGGATGTGTTGGATGTCTGTGTAACCTTTGCCATGATTCCATATTTCAACCCCTACATCTCCACAGGTCTTAGCGCTGGTGTAGGAGTTGGAGAAAGGTACTAGCACATGACAGGGGACACAAACACTCCAGCACTCCTGGAAGTATTAAATGCCAGAAACAAAAACAGAAGCTGTAATGCTAGTGCAGGGGCGGTAGGACATAGGAGAAATAAGAGAGGTAAGCGGTGCTTTTTTTTTTCCTCATTTCCCTTGTAAACTGGCAGTGCCAATTTAAAGCTCTTTATTACTTGTTGAGAATATTTTAGTGTCTACAGTCTTGGCACAAGTGCACTTTAAGATTACAGACAGATTGTGAATAAATTGTCTCCAATGTTTTCATATATTCGTTATAGAGCAGGCAGGTAAATAGTGGAGAACCAATGGGATGAATACAGTAGAGAACAAATACATTTTTAACAAGTTACGTGTAAAGGCAGACACTTGCTACATCTTATACGCTCATTTGGGTACCAAAGGTAACTCTCATGCATCCAAGGAATTCCGATTACAATGGTGTTTTATGTAGTCATCCCACTTTGCAGATAATTAAGCCAGTGCTGCTGCCACCACAGGTGGTACCAGCTGCAATAATCATTGTCCTCTGATGATTAATCAAGTAAAAGAGGAATCCACAAACTGAAATAATTAATGCAGACTATCTCTCATCATTATACAGGGCTGGCAAGTCTAATCATGTACAAATGCTTTGATTTCTTATTTCAAGTGATGCGTGTGACAAGCTCTGCATTCAACACCACATCTACTGAACTACAATTATTAAAAGTGCTTCCACTCAGCTCACATGAAGTACAAGATGATTTCATCATAATGCATTCATTTCAAACTGCATTAACCATCTCTTACTGAATAAACCACTTGCTTTCCAGGCAGAACTGTTTATAGAAAAGCCTTAAATTGTTCAGCAGTCTTCTTTCTTTGAATGTCAGTTGGTAAACGCTAGACTAAAAATCTTTTCAGAATTCAGAATAGTAAAGTCAAAACTGAGACCTCACATGGAATAATGAGTTTAGTTTTGAATAAGATTGAAATAATAGTGAACAAAAAGAATGGATTCAAAAGATTGCAAGGTCTTCAACAAAATAGGTACCAAGAAATGTTTGTGGAGCCTAAAATTTACAACCTGGAGAAAAGAAGCGAAAGGGGTATAAAAGGAAAAGAAACGTGCTTGTAATCCAAAGCACTCATATATCAAAGCGAATTTCCCCAAAATAAATATTGGAAACTCTGATTCGTTCCACAACCATTTATTCATAAGTCCTTCGGTCTATAGTCCATATAAAAAGATTATAGCAATGTGACTTCAAGGCAACTTCGAGGCAAATTCAGGGAATTCCTGGGTAATCTTCCTGCAATGTCAGATCCAAATCCAGCTTAGGGCTAATGCACACTGCAGCTCAAAAAAAAGCTGCTTTTACAGTCATTTGAGATTTTAGTCCAGCTTGAACAAGCTTGTGCTTTTTTGTGCTCTTGTGTATGTTTTTATTGAGCTTCTTTGAGCTCCTTTTGAGCATAAGTGTTTTTTGTTTTTTTTCCACAAACCCACCTTAAGCAGCTTTTTTTTTAGCTGCAGTGTGCATGAGCCCTTAAAGTCTATGGGCACAAGTTGGATAGAAGTTGCCTTAAAGTAGTACAGGAAACCTTTCTAAATTCAGAGCAACTTCAGTAGTGCTAATTAACTGGGTCCAGACCAACCACTGCAGTTATACTGCGGCAGGTCCGCTCTCCTGGGCGAGGCGTTATAGCTGTATGTAGCTGTGTGTTCACCCTTGACAATCGGATTCGCTTCAGAACCGATCAGTCTCCAGGCCCAGGCCAAATCTTCCTCTCTGGAATTATTTTCCATTCCAGAGAGAGGAGAGAGGATAGCCAAACATGAGTTGCACCAACACTACACTGACACAGTACACATAGGCACACATTTAACCCCCCGTTCACCCCCTGATCACCCTCCCCAGTTAACCCCTTCACTCCCTGTCACAGTGCCACCAAGTGTAGCTTTCATATTTTCCTTTGATCACTGTACTGGTGTCATTTGTGACACTAATCAGCTTTAGGGTACGTGGTAGTAGGCCCATATAGGTCTAGGGACCCCCCTAAACCCCCTAATAAAGGTTTAACCTTTATCACCCCCTGTCAGTATGTAATTAGCCATTTAGCTAGTTACTATCACCCTCAGGTTTTTATAGCGTCAGGGTACCCGCCATATATTGCTGAATAAAGGTTTAACCCCCTAATCGCCTGGCGGGTGACGTTAGTTAGGTTTTAGCATCAGTTAGGGTCTGCGTCACCCCAGGCAGTATCAGATTAGAGCCAGTAGCGCTAATACCCACGCACACACCATACACCTCCCTTAGTAGTATAGTGTCCGAACGGATCAGCATATTTGATCTGATCAGAACTATAATAGCGTCCCCAGTAGTTTAGGGTTCCCAAAAATGTAGTGTTAACGGGATCAGCCCAGATACCTGCTAGCACCTTCATTTAGCCCCTCCACCCAGCTCAGCCCACTCACGTGCAGTATCAATCGATCACTGTCACTTACAATTCAGGCCTTATTCCTTCCTGCGAACGCTAACAGTTTTTTTGGTAGCGTCTGAAGCCGTCGCTGACAATCAGGTGCTCTTTTTTTCTGTGAGTTTCACTAGTTGTACCAGAAAATTTAGAGGCACAATGTCCAATCGAAGGTACAGTAGGGAAGAGGCCTACACGTTTATTAGCATGACAGATGAGAGTGAATAGGAATTCACCCATCTGTCAGATTCAGGATCAGAATACGAACCAGTAGACAGCAGCAGGACCCTGAAAGATAGCTCTGATGATGGAGTAGTAGTCTCTGCCAAGGTCAGGTGTACCCGACCCGTTCTTTTGCTGTTGTTGAGGTGCAAGAACCACCGGGCTCTCGTATAGAGCAGAGAGACATTACTAGTTCCTCTCATCCTTCTGGTGAACTGGCAAGCACCAGCGGCCTAGAACATTCTGGTCATATACATCCAGCACTGCAGTAGCACTTGGTGACGTGGCGAGTCCCATAAGTGCAGTTCAAGCTGGTGCAGTGGGTAGCACAAGTAGTGTCCTGCAGTCACCAAGAAGAAAAACACTGGCCTGTCGAGCCCATAGTGCCCTTCCTGCTGCATTTGCCAATCCAAATTGGTGCCCAACACTTCTGCAGTGCCTGTACTTCCCCCATTCACTGGCCGGAATTCAAGTGGAAAACTTAATTTTACGTCACTTGATTTTTATTCACTGTTTTTCTCTGAAGACCTCTATAGATCTATTGTGGACCTAAGCAATTTGTATGCTGGTCAATTCACCGCCGCTAATCCCCAGTTGGCCCTTGCCAGAGATTGGAGACCTATTGCAGTTTCCGAATTTAAGACCTTCCTGGGCCCATCCCTCCTCATGGGCATAACTAAATAAAGTGAGTTGCGGTCATATTGGTCCACTGACCCAATTTATCATATGCCAGTGTTCTCTGCTTGCATGACCAGGACATGATACAAGCAGATCTTGCAATTTATGCACTTCATGAACTCTTGTCGTCCTCGAGGTGACCCTGGATTTGATCGGCTCTACAAAATTCGGCCCCTCGTAAACCACTTCAACCAAAAGTTTGCAGACTTATTTACTCCAGATCAAGTTGTCTGCATTGATGAGTCCCTGATTACATTTTATGGCCGCTTGACTATCAAACAGTATCTTCCAAGCATGCATGCCGGATATGGGGTCAAGATGTATGAGCTCTGTGACAGGACAACAGGTTATACATATAGTTTTATGGTTCACGAGGGAAAAGATAGTCAGAGCCAGTGAACTGCCCAGACTACATAGGGAGAGCTGGTAAGATTGTGTGGGACATGGTGTAACCCTTATTCGGAAAGGGGTATCACATGTACGTGGACAATTATTACAAAAGAGTGCCACTTTTTAGGCACCTTCTTGATTGCGGAATTGGTGCATGTGGCATTGTGTGATCTAATCACCGGGGCTTCCCCCAATGGCTTGTAGAGTCCCGACAGATGGGGGGGGGGGGGGATAGCCTGCTTGAAATGTAATAAATTGCTCGCAGTGAAGTGGAGGGATTCACTGAATGTTTTTGTTCTGTCCTCCCTTCACGCAGATACGACAGTCGAAATTCCAACGGCGACTGGTGTTGTGGAGAAACCCCTCTGTGTCCACGAATACAACATTAAAATGGGAGGGGCGGACCTCAATGACCAGATGTTGCTGCCGTACTTAATTGCCCATAAGGGTACAAAAAAGTGTCTTCAGGACGAACTGGATCCTTCCTAAAATTTCAGGGAGAGATCATCACAGCCCTTCTGTTTGCAGACGGTGCTGTGGACCAACTTCCCAACGCAAATGCAGTGAGTCGGTTGCATGAGAGGCATTTTCCGTAAGTCCTCACTGGTACCTCTGCCCAAAAAACACCCCCCTTGGCTTTCGCACTGGAGCGGTGCGCTTACAGGATGGTAAAAAAGTCCTACAAGCCGTATCTTTGCAACGCTGTAGGAGCGGTGTATACACCGTTCCTTAAGCGCCTCTGCCCATTGAAAACAATGGGGCAGCGGTGGCAAACTTTGCGGGTGGTTTTAACCATTTTTCGGCCGCTAGCGAGGGTTAAAACTGCCCCGCTAGTGGCTACACTGTGCTGCTAAAATAACAGTATAGTTCCACTTTACCTCCAATGCCAGTGTGAAAGTAGTCTTATCCGGAACGTTTACGACTACTGTTTTCAGTTATAGAAAAGTGCAAAAAAAAAACACATAAAAAAACAAAAAAATAAAGAATAGAAAAGCCAAAAAGAGTTGTCATTTTATATTTCTTCTCTCTCTATTGTGCTCTCTCTTATGTTCACTCTCTATTGTCCACTCTCTATTGTGCTATATCTATTGTTCTCTCTCAATTGTTACTGTATTTTTACTGTGTTTTATTTTATTTGCTTTGCAGGTATGGTATGTATTACTGTTATACTGTAATGTTACTTTGCTTTTTTGTTAACCATTTGCTTAGCAGGTACGCCATTCAGCTGCAGCACAGGTTTATTTATTCTGACAGCAACAGCATTTGCTCCCATATACATAAAGCCATGACTCCAGCCCTGTAGCAGGTTATTTCACCACCACAGTTAAAAAAAGAGCATATATGCCAAAGCATGGTCGCAGGGGTAGAGGGGCGATTTGCTCCTAACATTAGGGGCAGATTGCCCCCATGCTTTGCCATGTATATTTTTTAGGCTCAGATTGCGATTAAAAAAAAAGTTGAGTTAATGTTTTATTGTTACCATTGTTTTCTTTTCAGTTACACCATTCAGCTGCACTACTGATTTTTTTATCTTGACAGCAACAGCGTTTGCTCTGACGATATGTAAATCAGCAACTCCAACGCTGTAGGAGGTGATTTCACCACCACAGTTAAAAATAATGGTGCACGTATGAAGTGGGTGGATGAAGGGCAGTATTCTAATGGTGGGCATACCCACCGATCAATGTCTTTCTTTTGTTCAGCCCACAGGCTGAATGAAAAAAAGATCATTACAATATATGCCCAACAAGGACCAGCAACGTACTGGTATGTTGCTGGACTTTGAGTGGTTATACCAGAATGATGCTTGCAAGTTTGGGTATCATCTTGGTATTATTCTTTTCAGCCAGCAGTCAGCTAATTAGCCTCTAGATTGCTTTTACAAGCAGTGGGAGGGAAAGTCCCCCCCACCCCTCCCACCTTCCATGGTTTTCTCGGGCTCTACTGTACCACCAGGGAACACGAGAATGCAGCTAGCGGTTCCGCCAGCTGATCATAGAGCTTATTGGAGACCGTAATAGCTCCAATCATCTCTATGGCGTAAGAAACCGGAAGCTGCGAGCATTTCATGACTTAGGTTTTGCCGTATATAAATAGCGCCATTAGGATATATATATACACACACACACACACACTGTATTTAACCACTTAAATACAGGGTACTTTTACCCTTTTTTTGCCTAAGTCGATTTTCAGTTCTCGGCTCTGTCACACTTTGAATGACAATTGCACGGTCATGAAATTTTTTGCATTTATTTTTACAAAAAAAAAAAATGGTGGCAATTACTCACCAATGGGTTTTTATTGTTTGCTAAATAAACAAAAAAAGACCAAAAAAATCTGCAAAAAGGTGTTTTTCTTTGTTTCTGTTATAAAATTTTGCAAATAAATTTTTTTCCTCAGAAATTTAGGCCTAACTGTATTCTGCTACATTTCTTTGGTGAAAAAAACCCAATCTGTGTTTATTATTTAGTCTGTACGAAAATTATGGTATATATGTCTGAAAATGTATCAATCCTGATGAACCTCTCATTTCTTGAGGCCTGGGAAAGTACAAATATCCCCTAAATTACCCCATTTTCTTGCAGTCCAAGACATTTTATCACAATTTTTTGGAAAACAAGAAATAAAATAAAAAATTTTATTGCACAGTTGTTTTTTACATACTGTCACCAGTGCAGTACAGCATCATCACATAATTTATTGGTGATCAGGGACATTGGCTGATGACAGCATGTAAAAAAATAATAATAATAATTTTTTTCAGTTTTCTTCATTTTGGCTACTTTGTTTTTCTTTTTTTTCTTTTTTTTACAAACTGTGATCAGAGCAATACAGTGTTATCATAGTACTATTCTGGGGAAGTAATCAAGATTTTTTATTTTTTTTTCATGGGACCAATGAATGTGGTTAAACAAGGCATTCCAGTACACTTGCTGCAAACTTTCAATAATAAGTATTAAAAATAACTATACACATTACAGTCTGGCTATACCAGATCTACCCACAATTGTGACTCAATTTTAAGTCATGTTACAGTGTACTGCAAGAGGATGGATGAGGTTCCCGTTCAGTGTCACCTTGGCTTCCCAGAAAATCCTGTTTTGTTTAAAATCAGCACTCCTGGCAAATTTTTGTTAGAATTTTTAAAATTATAATGTACTGGATGGCATTTGAACCATTGCCAGCGGGCTTATGAGAATGAATAAGGGTGCTTTGGGCTATGCAAGCCCCTTCACTAATAAAAAAAAGGGGGGCTCAGAGCAGCCATAGTGTCACTGTATTAGAGCTGCTATAAGGAAAGGATAGGGTAAACTGACAAACCTCATAGGGAGAGATTAGGATTAAATAGCAAATGTTGCTTTACTTCTGTGAATTGCAGTGGGAAGAGCCCCCGCCCCCCCCCCCCCCCCATTCACCTATTTCATTTAATCAATTTGGAGCTATTTTTATTTTATTTTTCATTTTAGTTTGAGGTTGTCTTAAAAAAAACATTAAAAAAAGTGGAAAAACTGTGCGAGTAAATCACTTATATCACTCACATTAACCAATAGACATGTACACTACCACTTTTCAGGTCATTCGTTATGATCTAAATCCGTTATTTTGAGTAAATAAGTAGATTAGAAAATTTGGAAATTAAAAAATATAAAAAATAAGAAAAAAAAATCTGTAAATTCAAAAGAAAAATCCGAAAATAAGAATGAAAATGTAAAAAATACAAAAATGTAAAAATCGGAAAATTCTAAAAGCCAAAATAATAACTAACTAACTAACTAACTAACTAACTAATAATAATAATACGCACAGTGGTGTAGTGGTTAGCACTCTCACCTAGCAGTAAAAAGGGTATCTGGCTCAAATCCCAACCTCAACACTACCTGCCTGGAGTTTGTATGTTCTCTCTCTGCCTGCGTGGGTTTCCTCCAGGTACTCCGGTTTCCTCCCACACTCCAAAGACATGCAGGTAGGTTAATTGGCTTCTGTCCAAAATTGGCCCTAGTACAGTATATGAATGGGGCCCTTTTATTGTGGGCTCCTTGAGGGTAGGGACCGATGTGAGTGTGTAATGTACAGGGATAGGGACAATTGTAGACACTCACTCAGGTTGGACTGGTGTCTTTATTCAACCTTGCTAACTATGTAAATTATAGGTATTGAAATTTCCTTTCAAATTTTGCTGTTAGTGAGCATAACGAATACAAATTTATCCAATGTTACAAATTATCTGAAATAACGAATGTCACATCTAAACAAATGAAATGTAACAATATAATAATAAGAAATAATAATAATAAAACGTTTTTTGTTATTATTATTATTTATTATTATTAATTTGTTAGTTCAATTTGTTTAGATGTGGCATTTATTTCGGATAATTCGTAACTTAAAAATAAAAAATGTTAAATTTGTATTAATTACGGTCCCTAACAGCCACATTTGAAAGGAAATTCCAATACCTATAATTTGATAGTTAGTAATAGTTATTATTAGTTAGTTAGTTATTATTATTTTTTTCAAATTTTTGGATTTTCTCATTTTCAGATTTTCATTCTTATTTTCAGATTTTCATTCTTTCAAATTTTCGGATTCCTATTTTCGAATTTTTGGATTTTCACAATTCTGAATTTTCACTTTTCGAATTTACGAATCTTTGAATTTACAAATTTTCAAATTTTAGATTTTCAAATGTCCGAATTTCTGCACATTCAAATTTTTGATTTTCGGGTTTTTGTATTTACGAATTTTCAGATTTTCGAATCTTGAAAAAATTTATTGAATGGGTTTTTCATTAATTCTAATATTTCCAAATTAACGAATTTGTCAAATTTAGTCTAAAAATAAATTTGGAACTAAAGAAATTGCACATGTCTATTAACCAAACTCATGTATCTCATTGTAAACGAGATACATGTAAATGTAAATTTTAATTGTAAAATTAAAATCTAGACATACCTAGTTAGGCTGATTCTTATTAAAACTGTCCTGACTGTGCACCATTTTACATGACTCTAACATCTGCATGGGGACAACTCTTAAAGTGTAGCTCCCCTTTTGTGTAAAAAAATATAGAAATAAAAAATTTATATAGCTAATGGAGGTGCTACACAAGCCATATTATAATTTAAAGTTATTAAAAATGGCATTTCCTTTTCAATCTGCACCTGCTGTAATTTTCTGTCAAATCCAATCAAAAACTGGAGGCGTTTTGCACACTGTTGGTGTACAGAATGCCCCCTAAATGTAATTTTCTGCTTGTAGGATTGGCTCACTGATTTGCTCAGAAGTCTGCACTAAGCTACAAGTCAAATTTTAGACATTCTCTGTAATAGAAATGTAAGTTGATGTTGATAAAATATTCCCAAGGGATTAATTACTTTGAAAGGAATGCAGAGCCTGCAGCTTTACTCATTAGAACACTGAAAGTGAATCAGCTGATTATAATGAGCCGGTCCCTCCCATTCAGAATCAGTATGCAATCAGTCTGTTGAAGCAAACAGCAATTTCTTTATAGCAACAAAAGGTAGGAATCTGTTGCAGTTTGTTAACCACCTCAGCTCCGGAAAGTTTTACCACCTTCATGACCAGGTTGTTTTTGCTATTTAGTACTGTGCTACTTGTAATTGTGTGTACCCAAATTAAATTTATATCATTTTTTTACACAAATAGAGCTTTCTTTTGGTGGAATTTGATCACCACTGGGTTTTTAGTTTTTTTAATAGATAAACAATACCAAAAA
This sequence comes from Lithobates pipiens, assembly GCF_037356315.1. Taxonomy (NCBI): domain Eukaryota; kingdom Metazoa; phylum Chordata; class Amphibia; order Anura; family Ranidae; genus Lithobates; species Lithobates pipiens. Next base: position 457,933,390 of record NW_027507764.1, on the reverse strand, counting down.
TTCAGAAAAAAACAAACAATATATTTAAATTTCTGCTATAAAACATATCCAATAAAAAATTTTTAAATCAAATTTCTTCATACATTTAGTCCGAATTGTATTCTGCTAGATGTCTTTGGTTAAAAAGAAAAATCCCAATAAATGTGTATTGATTGGTTTGGGTGAAAGTTGTTAATTATTTTCCTCCAAATTCTAAGGAAGGGCCTTAGCCAGGGAGGTGACCAAGAACCAGATGGTCACTCTGAAAGAGCTCCAGCGTTTCTCTGTGGAGAGAGGAGAAACTTCCAGGAAAAACCACCATCTCTGCAACACTCCACCAATCAGGCCTGTATGGTAGAGTGGCCAGACAGAAGCCACTTCTCAGTAAGAGGCACATGACAGCCCGCCTGAAGTTTGCCAAAAGGCACCCCGAAGGACTCTTACGCCACGAGAAACAACATTTTCTGGTCTGATGAAACAAAGATTGAACTCTTCAGCCTGAATGGCAAGCAACATGCCTGGAGGAAACCAGGCACCACTCATCACCTGCCCAATATCATCCCTACAGTGAAGCATGGTGGTGGCAGCATCATGCTGTGAGGATGTTTTTCAGCGGCAGGAACTGGGAGATTAGTCAGGATCAAGGGAAAGATGAATGCAGCAATGTACAGAGACATCCTTGATGAAAACCTGCTCCAGGGCGCTCTGGACCTCAGACTGGGGCAAAGGTTCATCTTCCAACAGGACAACACAGCCAAGATAACAAAGGAGTGGATACGGGACAGCTCTGTGAATGTTCTTAATTGCTTCCCGACAGCCTCACGCAGATATACTGTGGCAGAAGGGCACGTACAGGCAGAATCACGTACCTGTATATTGCCCTTTAAGAGGCGGCTTTTGGACACACGCGTGCCCACCCGCTGGTAGCTTCATGAGCAAGATCGCTGGTTCCGCGGACTCAATGCCCTCGGGGATACCCACGATCGTCTCAAGGAGAGGAAGAATGGGAAGATGCTAATGCAAACAAGCATTTCCCCCTCCTGCCTAGGGACACTGTCACTGATCACAGCTCCCTGTAATCAGTGTTGTGTCACACACAGCCCCTCCCCCCACAATTAGAATCACTCCCTAGGACACACTTAACCCCTACAGCGCCACCTAGTGGTTAACCCCTTCACTGCCAGTCACATTTACACAGTAATCAATGCATTCCATTTTTAATTGCACTGATCACTGTATAAATGTGAATGGTCCCAAAATCGTGCCAAAAGCGTCCGATCTGTCCGCTAATGTCGTCATGATAAAAATCACTGATCGCTGCCATTACTAGTAAAAAAAAATATTTATATAAATAACATAAAACTATCCCCTATTTTGTAAATGATATAACTTTACTGTTTTGTTTATAGCGCAAAAAATAAAAAACGCAGAGGTGATCAATACCACCAAATGAAAGCTCTATTTGTGGGAAAAAAAGGTCCTCAATTTTGTTTGGGAGCCACGTCGTACGACCACGCAATTGTCAGTTAAAGCGACGCAGTGTCGAATCTCAAAAAGTGCTCCGGTCTTTGGCCAGCCAAATGGTCCAGGGCTTAAGTGGTTAAGTGGCCCAACCAGAGCTCAGACTTGAACCTGATTGAACATCTCTGGGGAGATCTGAAAATGGCTCTGCACAGACGATCCCCATCCAACCTGATGGAGCTTGAGAGGTCCTGCAAAGAAGAATGGGAGAAACTGCCTAAAAATAGGTGTGCCAAGCTAGGTGCCAAAGGTGCTTCAACAAAGGATTGAGCAAAGGCTGTGAATACGTATATGCATGTGATTTTGTTCATTTTTTATTTCTAATAAATTTTCAAGGATTTCAAACAAACTTCTTTCATGTTGTCATTATGGGGTATTGTTTGTAGAATTTTGAGGAAAATAATGAATAAATCTATTTTGTAATAAGGTTGCAACAAAACAGAATGTGATAAAAGTGAAGCACCCTGAATACTTTCCAGATGCACTGTATATACTGTAATTTTTATGTTTTTATACTACTAATGCCAGTGATCAGCAACTTATAGTGGGACTGTGGTAGCGTGGCGGACAATCTGACACTAACTTACACTGGGTGGAAACTGAAAAACTGCCACTGACTTCCCCAGTGAAACTAATACAGAGATCAGTGATAATACTATACACTGTCACTGTACTAATGACACTGGCTGGGAAGGGGTTAACATCTCGGGTAATCAAAGGGTTAAATGTGTGCCTTAAAAGTGTTAATTTGTGTAATGTGTGCTTACTAAATATCTCATGGTTTTTTATCCCTGTTTTGCTGTACATTGTGGGCCGGTGGTCCACAAGTGGGTAAAATTGAGGGGTTTTTTTTTTTGCTTTCAACAAAAGTGGGGTCGCTCTTTAATTCTTGTAAGAAAACACTTGTCTATGGCTTGTTTTTCCATGTTGTTAGTAATTCTCATTAAAACTGCATAGCCACTAGCCAATATGTACAATGCTTTATTATCTTAATTCTTGAATGGAAACACCTACCTGTGGCTTGTGTCTGTACATGGCCAGTCTTGTTTAATAAAACCGGGCCTGCCACTGGCCAATTTTTACACCCTTTTATCATCTGTGGTTTTTTTAATTCTCTATTTAAAAACACCTTCCATTGACTTCAAAGCGATTCATTAATAAGTTCAGCTTCACAAATCACTATGCAAGAGTATAATAAAACTGTACGTTTTATCATTAAAAAGAGACTTTTGGGATCCTATTAAGGGACTTTGCTTTGGCGCAGTCTCCAAAGGTCTGCCTCAGGAGAAACATTGTGGGAAAATGATGCCATCTAAGTCTGCTACAGACAGGATAAAGAATTTCCTGTGCCTTTCCTCCTCGGGCTCTCTCAATGTTCAGTTCAGTGTTTTGGCAAGTAGAGCTAGAGGCAGTAGACAGACAGACGTGTGAGGCTGTATTGAGGTGGCACCCTGGCTTGTAACAAAGAGACATCAGTGAACTGAGGTAGGTGACATGTATACACAGCTATGGACATAAAGGATAATTCTTAGTCAAGGATTTACATTGTCATGCCATCTGAACCAGCATCTTGAGCTGGTCATACACGGGTGGATTTTTGTACATACATTCGAACAAAAAGTATCATTCAAAAGCACTTTAAAATTTACAGTTCTTTTAGGCCTGGTTCATACCTGTGCAGGTTGCAGTTTGCATATCCCAGGTGCATTTTGCATTTTTCATCCTAGGTTCACAACTATGCTTTTTTTAGTGCGTTTTGCAGTTTTCTGTGGTAGCCCCAGAAGAGTGGGGCCAAATCAGCCTCCATCAACCTCTCCCGGTTCACCGCCCCAAACGGGAATGGCCGTGGTGCTCTGTTAGTGCTGGGAGGGAAAAACAAAGGCCAACCCCGCTAGAGGAAGCTTCCCTTTCTACAGCTAGCCACTATGACCAAAAGTTCAGTTGGTTTAAAAAAGATAGTGTAAAGCCCCATACACACTATCAGATTTTCTGCAGATTTTTGTCTTCAGATTTACCAAAACCATATAATATGAGGTCAAACCTTAGGAGTTTAAATTTGTATGCAATCAGGCAGGTCCTTGTACTACATGGTTTTGGTAAACCTGAAGACAAAAATCAGCAGAAAATCTGATAGTGTGTATGGGGCTTAAGAAGACCAAAACTGTGTACCAAGGAGACTGTAAATAGTAATAAAACAAAAAGGTAATAAGAGAGAGAGAAAAAGGGAATAGATTAGGAGGGGAGAAAGAGATGGGAGGGGGAGGTCGGGAGAGGGGCGGAGCATACCTGCGATTTAAGGTAGAGTCTTCGATTCTGCACTGAGCGAGTTTCATCAGGATCGAGCCACCTCAAGAGGGAGCGGATGGAGGGGGGGGGGGGTTTCACAGGCCCAGATCTATACGAGATCTTACTACAGTCCATTTAACATGGTTTCCTATGGTACACATTCATATCTATGCGTTTTTCAGCCTGTGCATTTTTGAAAAGGGTCAAGGACTTTTTTTCCCTGCATTTTGCGTGTAATAGACTTCAATGGAATCGCACCAGAATGCAAGTGTTGTGTTTGTGATGCAATTTTTGATGTGTTTTGCGGTTTTTATTTTTCCGTTTAAACACTGTATAAAGTTGGTTGCTAAAGAGCGGGCCGGGAAGCTGGCCACTGGGTTCTTAACAACCGATGGGTCATCAGCTTTCAGTGGGTTTCCCCACTGACAGCTGAATGTAAAAAAAAAAAAAATTGCCAAAAAATAAATAGAAGATTGTGAAAAAAAAAACGGAGTGGGGATTCCCCCCCCCCCCCCCCCCCTTAGGTCCATATCAGGCCCTTCAGGCAGCTCAAGAAGAAGACAGCACAAGGAGAAGACAGCACAAGGAGAAGACAGCTCAAGGAGAAGACAGCTCAAGGAGAACATAGCACAAGGAGAAGACAGCACAAGGAGAAGATAGCTCAAGGAGAAGACAGCTCAAGGAGAAGACAGCTCAAGCAGAACACAGCACAAGGAGAAGATAGCTCAAGGAGAAGATAGCTCAAGGAGAAAACAGCTCAAGGAAAACACAGCTCAAGGAGATGACAGCTCAAGGAGAAGTCAGCACCAGGGAGAGAAGACTGCACCAGAGGGAGAAGAAACTACCAGAGGAAGAAGACATTGGTACCAGAAAAAGAAGACACATTGGACATGTTTCATAAAGGACTTGTCAAAAACCGTCTCTTTTTTTAACACTTCACTGCTTTTTGGGGTGAATTGGTAGGGGTACCCCATACTCACTGCACTGCAAAATGTGCCTGAAAAATGCATCAAGCACAGCCACATAGATGTGAACCCAGACTCAATACTCTTTTACCTCATATGGGATAGCTCATTCTGCTGCTGCAAGCTACTGATCTCACACAGGTACACATATCTTTCATCCTTCACAGCGAGCACTCCATTGTTCCTAGCTATGTTTTTCACATTCACACTTTTTCACATTTCCCCCTTTCCTTTTAGGGATTGCCTTTTTGACATCCCTTTTCACATATCTGCAGCTCTGCACACATTCCTCCTTGGCCTTACTATCCGCACCACCATCGCAACAGGTTGGTTTATACATACATTCTTGCATTCCATTATATACTTGATGATAATTTAGCAATGTTTGATTATATACATATTACATTATATTATAGTTAACACCTGAATTAATTATTTAGGGGCGAGGGCCTGTTGCAGCCCTTGCCGGGTTATAAATGGGAAAGCACACATGACTGGGATTTTTCATTTCACTCTTTCACTTCACATGGGATAGCTCATTCTGCTGCTGCAAGCTATTGATCCTACACAGGTAGACATATGTTTCATCCTTCATATCGAGCACTCCTCTGTGTCTGGGTATGGTTTTTCTGTTCTTTTTTTTCACACTTTCTCATATTTGCCCTTTTCCTTTTAGGGATTGCCTTTTATGACATCCCTTTTCCCATATCTGCAGTTTTGCACACATTCCTCCTTGGCCTTACTAGCCATCCTGCCATCACAACAGGTTGGTTTATACATGCATTTTTGCATTCCATTATTTACTTTATGATCATTTTGTCAATTTAGCAATGTTTGATTATATAGATATTATATTATATTATAGTTGACACCTGAACAGATTCTCTAGGACAGGGGTAGGGAACCAATGGCTCTCGAGTCAGATGTGGCTCTTTTGATGGCTGCATCTGGCTCTCACCTCTCAATCCGCGGATTGCGTGGTGTGCCGATCCGTGGATTGAGCCCATAGGAAAGGCCGCAGCTTCGGCCTAGCTCCGGAGCTGCTGCCATCATGGTACACCCGGCGGCGGCCTAGGTGAGCGGCGCACTGACGTCATCATCACCCGCCTCAACTGCTTGTGGATCTGCCTGCCTATGTAGTGGTAAGCAGGCAGACAATCGTAGAGGAGATGTGGATATTACAGTGGGAGAGATAACGTGGATATTACAGTTATAATTGAAATTAGTCGATTAACCGATTAAAAAAAAAAAATGTTTTAAACATATTGTATGGCTCTCGCGGAATTACATTTTAAAATATGTGGCGTTCATGGCTCTCTCAGCCAAAAAGGTTCCCTACCCCTGATCTAGAACCTCAAGGTCACTCATTTCTACCCATGCCATGCCCGCCTTCCCATTATTCCTTGGTCAGGGTTTTTTTATTGGCTCCGCTCCATTCTCAAGCACATATTGATGCCATCCTCAGGGAACATGGCCACAAGCACCTAGGCCCTGCCGATTGGTGAGTATGGGGTCTTTCCTTTCTCTGTAAGGCCCCTCTTACCATTTGTCCATCATTTATTCATGTGTAACATTACCTTTTTAGTCATTCATTTTCAGATGTATCCTACATGCATCCACCCCTGAGGAGCGAGTCATATCTCTCAAAATGCATCGGGTGTATTAGATGTTATGTATACTCATGTATTTCATATGTAATTCGATCTTTAATCATGTGCAAAATTGTATCGTCTCTGCCTCTGTTTATGCTACTCATTCATGTGTGATCATTTCTGCAATAAATGTTTTTATTGTATTTATATTTGTCAATTTCATTGGCCAATTGTGCATACCTCATATAAAATCCAAATACCTATGGTTTTATTGTACTATTAGATATGTACTGTAGGTGTTTCCCTGATGACACCAGACTTTTCTTTTATTTGTAGACTCAATATACGTTTTAAACGTATAAACCAGAAAAAAAAAGTCATTGGCCCTTTCCATAAAATGCACAGATGTGAACGTGACCCATAGTAACCATGTTAAATTGACTATAGTGTGTTTTTTTCAAAACTGAAAGCGCATTAAAAAATGCATAGGTGTGAACCAGGCCTTAACAATGACTTTAGGAATGAATGAATGAACCAAAACCACACAGAATGTTTGAATTTTATTTCCTTTCTAAAAAAAGCTCTCTGTCACTATGGTAGAAAACGATCATTGATTTGACCCTATTAACCATTAGAAAATTGAACCAACGTTCCAAAAAAATAAAGAAATGTTACTGGTCTATGATTGGCTTTATTGTTAGATGGAGCTGGTTTTCTGGAGCTAAAGGAAGACAAATTCGTTTTCAATGGAAGCACAGGAAATACTGAGAGGTTATAGATACTGGTAATTGTTATATTTACACATTACTTTAGCATTCATGCACTTAGCATGAAAAAAATATCTTCTGCTGGATCCACTGTAACAGGAAAACGGAATTTCTCTAATTTAGTTGGGTTTTGGCTAGACTGATGTATTTTACAACAAACAGATTGTACCTTTATTTGTCTAAAACGTACATCAACTGTATCATCTCTTCCTGTAAATATATCTACGGCCGATGTATATTTTATTTCTGCTTTTATGGATAAACAGAAGCATATCTATGATCCCGTAATGTAACCTTTTCCTTCTCCAGTGGCTTAAACTATAAAGATGTGTCGTTGAATGGGAGCAGACATAGGTGGCCTTTTCCCAGTGTTGCTCTGGTGACTCAAAAGACTATGAGCTTCCTTATCTGCATGATACACATGGGGGAACTAAGAGGATTTCACCGCTTTACTGAAACCTACAACAGATTTTAAAATAAACTAGATGTTTTGAAAATAAGACATTTCTTTTACCTACCATACAGCAACAGAATTAGCAGGAAAACCATGAAATATTGTAGACAATAAAAGGATCCTCTCGCTGATCTTCCAATTTAAATAAGGGATGAAGTTTTACCTGGAGAAGAGGTAAATAATTACCCCTCATGTTGCTTATTAGGAATGAATTTTAGATTCACCTCATGGTTTGCATCATATTAAAGGAGTTTGAAGTCTGTGGTTACTACCGGCTGGATCTACCTTTGAAGGACCCATAATGCACTGTCTGACCTCTCTGGAGTGGTCAGCAGGGTTAGATTGGCCAATAATGGGGGCTTTGGTGTCAGCAACAACTGTACTTGCTGGAGTTTTTTTCTTTATTTTACATTGCAAAGTAAAAAATGGAGTTCAGTGTTTTAGGGGGATTTTGTTTAGTTTATTTTTTTTGGAAGGGGATACATTTTTTTTCTATTTTCTGCAGTTAAGGCCTTTTGATATTTGGAAATATGCATCAAAGCACAACATTATTATCCCCCCCTGCTGCCATTAAAGTGGTTCTAAGGTCAAATTTATTTTACGTTTTTGCTTTCTCGGCATTAAGGTAAAAAAAATGCCCCACTAACTGTCTCATCCACCCCCATCCTTAAACACTTACTGAATCCTGTCATCGTTTTAGCGCTGTCCTGGCTGGAACACTGCACCTCCTACTTCCTGTTTTCACAGAAGGCACTGAGAGCAGCGTGAGCCCTAGGCTCCTGCTGCGGTTAAATTCCTGATAGCGGGAGTCAGAAAAAAATCACTTTAAATTTAGGTGATCCAGATATTGGGGATGAGAGAGAAGGGTTCAGCCATACGGCCATAAGGGGATATCAGGCAGGGAGGAGCAAAAGGTAGTGATGTTCCATGAGCTGGAGTTTACTTCTGAGTGAATAAAAGCAATAGGGAGGGGGTAAAAGATGAAGTGGCAGACCATCTGTGGGAGGCACATATTGAAAAGGAGGAAAGTACGGTGGTACAGGCCCGAGGTACGAGTTACTTATATCCCCAGAGCCCTGCAGTGTGGTCCTTTTTTCACGTATCTGCTGCCTACAGCACCATTGTGGTCTGCAGCCTTAGCTTACAGCATATTGAGTGATATCAGTAACAGCCATTTGGGTACTACATGCATGAGTAAATCCTTTACATCCACGTGAACTTTAACGTCATCCCAGTCTTAGTCCATAAGGTTCAATATTGAGTTGGCCCCCAATTGCAGCTATAACAGCCTCAACTCTTCTGGGATGGCTGTCCACAAGGTTTAGGAGTGTGTCTAATGGAATTTTTACCATTTTTCAAGAAACGCATTTTGTGAGGTCAGGCACTGATGTCTAATTCATCCCAAAGGTCCATAAAGACATGGATGAGCGCATTTAGAGGGGAAAAATGACTGATCTGCACGGAATCCTGTCCTCAACCCAATAGAACACCTTTGGGATGAATTAGAGCGGAGACTGCTATCCAGGCCTTCTTGTCCAACATCAGTGCCTGACCTCACAAATGGGCTTCTGGAAGAATGGTCAAACATTCCCATAGACACACTCCTAAACCTTGTGGACAGCCTTCCCAGTAGAGTTGAAGCTGTTGTAGCTGCAAAGAGTGGGCCAACCCAATATTGTACCGCACGGACTAAGACTGGGATGCAATTAAAGTTCGTGTGCGTGTAAAGGCAGGCATCACATTACTTTTGACAATGTAGTGTATATTCAATTATGTAGGAAGAACTAATTTTTGCAGCATCTAAGAAGCCAAGTGGCGATCACTAAAATATCACTTTTGGGTGGACTGATGCTTTAATACGTATTCTCAGTAGTCTACTCATCTCTTTTGTGTAACCTACAGGTATTTTACACCAATGCTTTTCTTCTTGGGTTTGTAAACAATACAAACTTATTTTGAATACCTGCCAGTTAGAATGCTTCTGGACCTATGCAAGATTTGAATATTGCTAAAAAAGTCAATACCCATAAAATAGTGTATGAAAACCTAACGATCCTTGCAAATGACTAACATATGTAATGTAATATGTTCAGGCTCATGTATGAAGGTATTAGATCATTCAACCTGATTCATTAATGCTCCAGACTCATGATTTAAACATTAATATTACAGTTATTTACAAATATAGCACCCACAATTTATTGCAGCACTTAACATAGTGTACACTCACATCAGTTCCTGCTGCAAGGAGCTTACAATCTACGGTCTCTATCTCACGTGCATACATATAAGCATATAAATACTGTGTCTAATTCAGACAGATGCCAATTACCATCTTGTCTGTTGAGCTTAGAAAAACATGGAAATGCTGCCACGTACAGGGAGACCATGAAAACTCAATGCAGATATTATCCTGGCTAGGACTCAAACCCCAGTGCTGCGGGCAGAAGTGCTAACCACTATGATACTGTAATGTGTATGAGCCAACTTTGCACATGTGTAAGCCCCCGTACACACAGTCAGACATACCGGCAACCAAATCCGTCGGATAAATTCCGATGGATTTAGTCCGGAAGTGGTCCGGAAGCGGTGTTGCATACACACGCTCGGACTAAGTTGTCGGAAAATCCGATCGTACGTAACGTGGTGACGTTATTTTGTTATGACGGGACTACGTTCAGGCTAGTAGCCAATAGCTTTGGTCTAGGAATTTGATCTGAGCATGCGTGGCACTTTGTCTGATCGGAATTCTCTACACACAATCGGGCAAAGTCCGATCGGATCATGTTGTCGGAAAGTTTTATAGCCCAGCTCTAGAACTTTGTCCATCGGATATTCAGACGGAAACAGTCCGATTGAGCCCACACACAGTAGGATTAACGGACAACACGGTCCGATCGGACATTTTCCATCAGAATGTCCGACTGTGTGTACAAGGGCTTAGAGTCCTACTGATAGCCTGCCATCTATCATTTTAAACAAGTTTAGGTATGACCGAGTAAGAGATTTTGTAATGTGTAAGTTGGAGAAAAGGGCACAAGTATAGTATTCCCTGATAAGCCATTTTTTGCGTTGTCAATTATTTATGTCTAGCAAGATTAACATAATTTTCTCTCTGTACTGCAGGCTTCCTGGTTGATATACTAAAGACAAATACGTTGTACATTTTGCACACCAATTTTCACTTTGCAAGGAAGTTTTCCCTTAGTTTAGTAAATGTGGTGAAAATTTGCTTTGCAAAAAAAACTGAATCATGTGCAAATGAAAAAACAATACTTTTGCTTACACCTGATCGTATGAGTGAAGGAACCTAGCAGAGCTTAATCGCCATTGAAAATTCCTTTGCAAAGTGAACCTCTTATTTGCCTTTTGTAAATCAGACCATCAGTATCCAAACCTTGTTAAATGCAGAAATACTTCACTTCATACTGAGATCATCCAGTGAGTCAGAGGCAAGACAACAAACATGCAGAGTCTTCACTTCCCACCACTAAATGAATCAGAATGTGTCCTCCTTAAAATGATCCAAACACAGCTTCTCTTTTCCACCTTACTCTATGCCTGTTGAAAGTCTTAAATGCAAAATGTGATAGTCCACAGCAAAATCAATAAGACTCCCTGCGTGATGGTATTGATTTTTGGAAACTTCACAGAAAAGTAGCATTTTCACCCTAGGTTGCCCATTTATGAGCTTCTGTGATTAGTTTTTTTTTTCTTCATACTATCTGGTTTCATCTTCATTTCCTCAATGCATACTATTTGACAGAGGGTAAGCTACACTTTGCACTTTGTAAAAATATCATCAGACCTGAATGAACTGGTTTAATGATTAACACCAAGAAGTTATGGTCTAAGTAGAACCTCATGACATAACAGAATAAAAGTCTAAATAATAGACATGTGCATTAGTTTTCGTCTGAATTTCAGGTATTTTAGTTTTTGTTTTGACAAACGATAACGAAAGTGCAGAATCCGAAAAACGAAAGATCCGACATAAATAAATGCTTTATTTTCGTTTTCTTTGTTACAACAGTTCGATATAGAATAGGAGATTCGACGTGACTCTGACAATAACAATCTGTGTCTATTGAACCTGTGGTCGAATGTGCCTAACCTTACCTCTATTAGTCCAAGATTATATAGAGAAAATATTCGACAGAGAGAAAATATTCGACATAGAGAGAAAAGATTTGACAGAGAGAAAAGATTCTAAAGCGCTAATTTTAAAGGCTAATATGCAAGTTACTGTGCTAAACAGTGTCTGGGGACCTGGGGACATGTATCAATGCAAAAAAAAGTTTTAAAAACTGAGGTTTTTTAGGGAACAGTGATTTTAATAATGATTAAAATGAAACAATAAAAGTGTATTATTCCTTTAAATTTCGTACCTGGGGGGTGTCTATAGTATGCCTGTGAAGGGGCGCATGTTTCCCATGCTTAGAACTGTCCCTGCACAAAGTGTCATTTCTGCAGGAAAAAAAGTCATTTGAAATCACTCGTGGCTATAATGAATTGTCGGCTCCCGTAATACAGAGAACACTCATTGAAAGTCATTGATAAAAAAAAGCGTGGGGTTCCCCCAAATTCAATTACCAGGCCCTTCAGGTCTGGTATGGATATTAAGAGGAACCCTGCATCAAATTAAAAAAATAAATTGACGTGGGGGTCCCCCTAAAAATTCATACCAGACCCTTTATCCGAGCACGCAACCTGGCAGGCTGCCGGAAAAGAGGGGGGGACGAGAGAGCACCCACCCCGAACCGTACCAGGCCATATGCCCTCAACAATGGGAGGATGCTTTGGGGTCCCCCCAAAGCACCATGTCCCCATGTTGATGGGGACAAGGGCCTCATCCCCACAACCCTGGCCAGTGGTTGTGGGGGTCTGCGGGCGGGGTGCTTATCAGAATCTAGAAGCCCCCTTTAACAAGGGGACCCCCAGATCCCGGCCCCCGTTTGAAATGGTAAAGGAGTACCCCTACCATTTCACAAAAAAAGTGTAAAAAATAGTTAAATAAGACAAACACTTTTGAAAAAAGTCCTTTATTAAAAATAAAAAAAAATAAAAACAGATTCCAGAGGTGGTAATTCACTCTTGCTATCCAGCGACGGATGATCATCTCTCCGGGGTCCAGCAATGGCTAATCTGATCCAGCGTAGTGCATCCATCCATCTTCTGTCTTCACGGAGGAGACACTGCGGGAACCCGGCGGCCTGACGTTTCTTATATGCGGAGGGTGGGCCAACCGTCACCTGACCCCACCCCCCTCTGATGCAAATGGGGAAGCTGGGCTTCCCCAATGATGTATGGGTGACCCTGCCTCCCTCTGATGTAACGGAAACCTGCGTTACATCAGAGGGAGGCGGGGGCGGGGGCTTAGATCAGAAATACTTATTACTACATACAGGAATAATGTAGACAAGTTGGAAACATTTTGGGTGATTCGAAAACCATTCTTCTCTTTTGGTAGATACAAGTGCTGAGTTTAAATATTCTGTAGTTACATGGGGAACTGGGTTGAAAAAAAATGACTTAAGACTAAACTCTGGGCACCTTTTTTATTTTTTAACCATGCAGTGGGGTTGTGCCCACACTGCATGGGTCAACTGCTCATTTGGGTCTAGGGGTCTGGAGAGCTGAGATATACCCACCCAATCCTTCAATCCTCCCAGTGCCCCCCCCCCCGGTCTTTGTGGTTCCTGCCCCCCTCTGTGGTCCAGCGGTCTTGTGCGACGAACTGTTCTTGATGTTATCACGCCCATAGATCAGCTCTGGATGAAAATGTCAGGAACAGTCCACCGCTGGACAAGGGGGAGCACTGTTTTCTGAAAGATCAAAGAATCTTGTGAGTTTAGGTGCTATGTTTACCCCTAGACAAAATGGGCAGGTAACCCATGCAGTGTGATCACAGCCCCCCTGCATGGGGGAAAAAAAATTGTCCCAAAGTTGGGCTTTAACCTTTCATAAACTTAAACAGTTTTAGAAAAAGAAAAATGGTGTCAAAAGTAGCAAAGGGTCTTGGAGAAAATTATTATTCATTGACTGTGACTCTGGTTATGAGCAAGAAGACAGCAATTGCTCATAACAGCCTTACATCTTAAAGCGGGATTCCGCTGACCTATAATTTTCTTTTTTTGTGTCTCATTGCTATACGTTTAAAGTATTATGCTATCGTTCACTTCTTGCAGCTTTTATATCCGTTGCGTACCGATTTCGTCCGTGAGGTAAACTTATAAAAATTCCTCCCGGCAGTTTCCATTTTTATTGTGGGCATTTGAAGCCCACAAGCACTGATTTCCTGGATGCGGTGAATGCTGTGCTCCCAGCATTCACCGCTCGATCCCGCGCATGCTCAGTGATATCAGTGAGCAGCGCCGTAGAATTTCGAGTTGCCATCACAACGGGCGGCGTCGCCGGAATCTCACGAGATTTCGGCATGACGGCGTCCCCCACGGATTCTTGGGAAGAATCTAACAAAGCTCCCAGGGGTCTTTGCGAAGCCGGGGAAAGGCGATAAACATGCCTACTCCCACAGGAGGAGAGCCCGGAAGACATTATAATAATTTCTACTAAAAGGTAATTACTGCATAATAATTTTTTTTTTAATGGTCATTTCAGCATATATGGTCCAAAGTGATTTAAATTACATTAAGTTTCAATTTTGAGTACAAAACCACTTTAAAGAGGAAATAAACTTCCATGGGTAAGCCTACCTGTTTACACAGAAGACAGCATTATCGGTAGTACACCAACTGCATACATTGGCAGATGCTGTTCTATCTTCCAATCTGTTTGACAATTCCTTTTAAAAGAAATGTATGTCCATTTTGCACATAACTCCTTTATCTATTAATCAGCATCAGGACTAAAATAATATTTGAAAAATTATTTTTTCCACTTCCGCTAAATATAAAATCTTGCAAAAAAAGTTTTGACTCAGCAGGTGGAGTTTTATGCTCCTTTTTTTCTATCTCTCATTTTGCTGTAAAGCCTGTTGATTATATAACTCAATAGGTCAAGCTTAAATTTAAACCCAAAAGTAAATGACCCATTGGTATTGGCACAGTGACAAAAGATCAATCAGGCAAAATGGGTTAAAATGCAGACAGATACTGCTCTTTTAAGCTTACTCTGTGTTCTCTGGGACTCCTTTGTCATAAGAAATGTATGTATAAATCAAATATTATGTATGCATATAAAACTAAGAAAACTATTTTGCCCAAGCGAAGGAATGAAAAAAATATAGTAACATTTATTTGAAACAAAATATCCACACTTACATTAAAGTAAACAAAGTGCAGCTTAACCGTTGAGAAAAGAGACTGTGTGTATGGAACCCGCTGTACCGCTCTTGGAGAAGCACAGTGGCGGCATGATATAAAACAATGGTTAAAAAATTTCAAAACAAGAAATTAAATAACACTGGCCCACAATTATTATATGCCTCTTGAATATATTAGTTTGCTGAAAGAGGCACTATGTGCTTTTATAAAGAAGCAGATTTAGACAACAACAGCTGCTTTGGGAGAGAAAGATTTGCCTACTTCAACTGCAAATTACAATTTCAGGGCCATGCCACTTAAATGTGTGGTTAAAGTGTAAGTGCAAGAGATATACAAGAATTCAATTTCATCCAGTTATGTATTCATTGAAAAAAAATCTTTAATGTAGTTTTAAATAGTATTATCCTCAATCCCCTGTATATCAACATTTTAGAATGAGCTAAAAAATGGCTAACACTGTACTGTATACTACTGCATTTCATATTGCTGTACATCTAAAAAATAGAGCTTGCTGATTGGAGAAGACAGCTGTTTCTCTTTCAATAGCCATTCATAGTGTTGACCAAGCTGTTTTACTTTGTTCTTAATGGTGAAACCAAAAATAGTAAGGATTGGATTAGAAAGAATGTTAACATGCAGCATACATCTTGTGTTTAAAGCTGTGTATGTCACTGTTTGCATCCTTATACACTTAAATGTAACCTCCCTGGCGGTATGATTAGTTCCGATTTTAGGTGCTGAGTGTTTAAACTCTACATAAGGTTTTTATCCTTTCTTGATTTGAACTTAATCCATAACCAGGCTATGGACATTATGCATTTGAAAATTCTTAATGAACAGTAATTCAACTTTAAAGTCTCTATTGTGATCCTAGAATAATGGCATTATTCCATAATACCTGCAGTTACAGAGGTCAGGGAAGGCGCATTTTAAACCTAATTTACTGTTAGCTAATGTGGAATTTTGCAACACTAAATCCCTGTACACACGATCGGAAATTCGGCCAGCAAAAGACAGATGAGAGCTTTTGGTCGGAAAATGTGACCGTGTGTATGCTCTTAGTTGAGAGCAAAAACATACGTTTAAGATTGTTAGTATGTAAAAAGTGTACAATTACTTTGCATGGAAATTTGGCATTTTAAATTGTAGGCCTGCAATTCTTAGGAATAACTCTCTTAACCACCTCGCGCCCGCCCTATAGCCGAATGACGGCCGTAGAGCAGGTGCTTTCGTCCGGGTGGCCGTCCCTGGACGTCCTAATGTTTACTTCCGGAAGTTCTGTGTTTGCCGTGTCCCCCGGGGACAGGCAAACACAGATCGCTGTAAACGGCCAATCACAGTGGCCGTTTACAGCGCGATCGGCGTGTCCAATGGGAGATGATCTCATATGTAAACATATGAGATCATCTCTCAGCGCCGCTCTCCCTCCTCACACAGACAGAGTGTGAGAGGGGAGAGATGAACGGCTGCAGTGGCAGTCGTTCTGCTTTGATTCGATAAAAAAAAAAAAAGTGCCATCCTCCCCCAGCAGTGCCATCCTCCCCCAGCAGTGCCATCCTCCCCCAGCAGTGCCATTCGCCCCAGTGCCATTCACCCCAGTGCCATCCACCCCAGTGCCATCCACCCCAGTGCCATCCGCCCTCAGTGCCATCCGCCCCCAGTGCCATCCACCCCAGTGCTACCTGCCCCCAGTGCCACCTGTTGTCAGTGCCATTTGTCCCCAGTGCCATCTGTCATCAGTGCCATCTGTCATCAGTGCCACGTGTCATCAGTGCCACGTATAAGTGTCATCATTGCCAAGTATCAGTGCCATCTGTCATCAGTGTCACGTGTCATTGTCCTGGTGCTTCAAAAGTGTAATAAATAGTCAACAAGTTAGATGTGTAATTTATGTTCCTAGAACACATGATGGCGCTACCTGCATGTTGGGCCTCTCTATGTGGCCAGGCTGTGAAAAAGTCCCACACATGTGGTATTGTAATACTCAGGAGGAGTAGCAGAATTTTTTGGGGGGTGTCATTTGTGGTATACACATGCCACGTGAGAGAAATAACCTATTACAATGACAATTTTGTGGAGAAAAAAATATGAAAAATCTTAATTTTGCAAAGAATTGTGGGAAAAAAATGACAACATCAAAAAAGCTCACTATGCCTCTTACTAAATACCTTGGAATGTCTACTTTCCAAAAAGGGGTCATTTGGGGGGTATTTGTACTTTCCTGACTTGTTCGGGTCACAAGAAGCGAGATAGGCCACCAGTACATCAGATGTGATCAATTTTGTGCGATTCGCACCACAGCTTGTAGACGCTCTAACTTTCACAAAGACCAAATAATATCCACTAATTTGGGTTATTTTTACCAAAGATATGTAGCAGTATAAATTGTGGCCAAAATTTACGAAGAAAAATTAATAATTTGCATAATTCTGTCACAGAAACAAAGAAATATGCGTTTTTTTTCAAAATTTTCGGTCTTTTTTCATTTATAGCGCAAAAAATAAAAACCTCAGAGGTGATCAAATACCACCAAAAGAAAGCTCTATTTGTGGGAAAAAAGGACAAAAAATTCATTTGGGTACAGTGTTGCATGACTGAGTAATTGTCATTCAAAGTGTGAGAGCACCGAAAGCTGAAAATTGGTCTGGGCAGGAAGGATGTTTAAGTGCCCAGTAAGCAAGTGGTTAAATCTGTTCAAACCAGAGTCTACTAGACATCCCGGGTATGATAAAGTTAATAATATAATAAATAATGATAATAAATAATAATAAAAATGATTCAATAATGTAATCAAATCCAAAAACACTGAAATTTGCTCATTTGCAGAATTGTCGCTGTCAGTAGATTTAGTGTTTGATGAAGAATTTCCCCACAAATCGCTATCGCTCAATTCTGCAAGTGATTATAATTTATTATCGCTGTTTTCTAGTTGGTCTAAAATCACTTTTGACATAAAGGGACAGTTTTTGGTTGCTATGGGCAATCTCCAAATTCCAGGCAGAAAAAACTGTATTTATAATATAAAAGTGCATGCAGGGCACTGCACAGACCACTAGGGACAAAGGGGGTGTGTCATTTTTTTATACAGTACTGTAATCTGTAAGATTACAGTACTGTGTGTGTTTTGTGTGTTTTTACTTTTTTGAATTTGGGGCCGATCTCCGCTCCCGTGCGCCATAACATCGCAGGGAATGGAGTTCGGCGGCACTCGGGCACTGTGTGAATCGAGCGGAGGACAGCTCGATCACACAGCGCGGAGGACATTGCTGGATCCAGGGGACAAGGTAAGTAACTTCTCCCTGCATCCTCCCTGTATCCAGCAATGCGATACCGAGTCAATGCTCGGGGTTACCGCTCGTGGTACTGAAATCCCAGCCCGAGCCAGACTCGGGATCACCGCTAGGGAGATTAAGACGTATTTTAAGCACTTTCTGACCCACCGCAGTACATATGCTGACATGGGGCGGCTCCTACAGGCACCGCAACATACCCATATGTTGCTGCCTGGCTCTGGGTTTCAGGCATGCGCAAGCAGCTGCCCACCTACTCCCCTGTGATTTGACACAATGTGAGTTTGTCAGCAGAGCCCATCCAATAATTCATTGACCTGCTGATCAGCTGGGATGAATCACAGCTCAGAGCCCTGTGTTGACAATCAACACAGGGCTCTATACAGAGGAAACAATCACTTTGTTTCCTTTCCCTGCAAACAGGGAAAAGATAAATAGATCTGTAGTAAAAAGCAGCATATATTACACACATTACACATAGTTAGGCACACAATTAACCCCTTGATTGCTCCTAGATGCTAACCTCTTCCCAGCCAGTGTCATTAGTACAGTAATGCCCTGTACAGACGATCGGATTTTCCTTCGGAAAAACCTTGGATGGTTTTTCCAATGTAATTCCGCTCAAGCTTGGCTTGCATACACACGGTCACACAAAAGTTATCTGAACTTTCAATACCGTCAAGAACGCAGTGACATACAACACTAAGACAAGCCAAGAAAATTAAGTCCAATGCTTCCGAGTATGCGTCAAATTGTTTCCGAGCATGCGTAGGAATTTTTCTCGTCTGAATTTGTACATGCGATCAGAAATTCCGATCGGAACTTTTTCCGACCAAAAAATAGAGAACTTGCTCTCAATCTTTTGCTGGCAGAAAAAGTCCGATGGAACATGCACACGATCAGAATTTCTGACCAAAAGCTCTCATCCGACTTTTGCAGGCAGAATTTAAGATCGTGTGTATGGGGCTTAACAGTGTATATTATTGTCACTGATCAGTGTATTAGTGTCACTGGCAGTTAGCCTGTTTCTACAAAGTGTCAGTAATGCCGCGTACACACGACCAGACTTTTCAACATCAAAAGTCAGACGGAACAATTCCGGCAGACCATTCAATCGTGTGTGGGCTGCAGCGGACTTTTGATTTGCAAAAGTCTGACAGACTTTAGAAATGGAACATGTTTCAAATTTTTCTGCCAGAACTCCGCCGGACCCAGTTCCTACCGAGAAATCCGCTCGTGTGTATGCTAGTCCGATGGACAAAAACCGACGCGAGGGTGGCTACTGGCTATGAACTTCCTTATTCTAGTCCAGTCGTACGTCATCACGTTCAAATCCGTCGGACTTTGGTGTGATTGTGTGTGGCCAAGTCCGTTCATTCGGAAAGTCCGTCAGAACTCTGTCAGAACTCTGTGAGAACTCCATCAGAACTCCGTCGAAAGTCTGTCGGTCGTGTGTACGCGACATTAGTGTCAGATTACCTGAGACACAGTCCCATTATAAGTCGCTGATCACTGCCATTACTAGTATGAAAAAAGTAAATAAATAAAAATTCCAATATATATATATATATATATATACCATAGTTTGTAGATGCTATAACCTTACACGCAAACCAATTCATATACACATATTGAATTTTTTTTTTTACCAAACACATGTAGCAGAATACATTTTGCCTACTTTTATGAATATTTCTTTGAAATTTTTTTTATTGAATATGTTTTTTTAGCAGAAAGTAAAAAATATTAAAAAAAATAAAAAATTCCGGTCTTTTTTCATTTATATTATATAAAAAAAAAAACATGTGGTGATCAAATACTACCAAAAGAAATCTTTATTTGTGTAAAAAAAATATATATTTTATTTGGGTGCGGTATTTCATAAACGCGCAATCGCCAGTTAAATTAGCACAGTGCCGAATAGCAAAAAATGGCTTGGTAAAATTTCCATAACTAAAGTGGTTAAAGTTATTCACATATGTTAAATGCAGTAATCCACCCTATTAGCTAACTATGGGGTACAACAGTTAATAGATTATGAAATACAGCACTAGAGACTTCAGATAATCTTCTTCTGAGTTATTTTTTTACATTCTTCCACTATATGTCATACAGTTAGCATATAAAATAAGCAAATTCCCCCTGCTAAAGTTGCGGTTAGAAAAATATTACCTATCACATTTTTTCTCACCTTCAGTCCTGATGACACAAAACATGAGTGAATCTCCCAAACAGACAGCAGTAAAAACACAGACATACAGTATACCCTAACACGTATGTGTCAAACACAAGGCACATGGGCTGAACCTGGCCCGCCAGGCCATTTCATGTGGCCCAGGGCTGTTTTTTCAGCCAGAACCCTGCACGCCCTAAACCCTGCAGTCTGTATGTAGCACACTCCTCAACCCTGCACTCTGAACACATTGCACACCTGAAATCTGCACTCTGTACATAGCAAACCCCTGGACTCTGCACTCTGTACATTGTTCACCCCTGAATCCTGCAATTGGTACATAGCGCACCCCTAAACTCTGTACATTGTTCACCCCTGAATCCTGCGCTTGGAACATAGCGCACCCCTGAACTCTGGTACATAACACACCCCTGAATCCTGCGATTGATACATAGCGCACCCCTGACCTCTGTACATAACACACCGCTGAATCCTGCGCTTGGTACATAGCTCACCCCTAAACTCTGGTACATAACACACCCCTGAATCCTGTGCTTTGTACATAGTGCACCCCTGAACTCTGCAATCTGTACATAGCACAACCCTGAATCCTATACTTGGTACATAGCACACCCCTGAACTCTGCACATAACGCACTCCTGGTATTTATTGCCCCTATAAGATCCTCCCACTGGTAGTGCAATGGTGGCCACACCCACCATTCGATGCAGTTCCATGGGGGGTTTGGATAAATGTATGTAGTCTTACAAAGACAACTGGCCCTTGGAGGGCAACTATAATGCTGATGCAACCCATAATGAAATTGAGTTTGACACCCCTGCCCTGACCAACTTGTACTCTATTTAAAGCTAAAAAAAAAGTTTGGCTTTTAAAAAAGTTCAAAACCCAACTCCAAATTAATTTTCCCGCCAACACCTTACCTTTAGTGGAGTGCAACCACAAACACCCCCCCCCCCCATCCCCCATTTTTGTAACTTTGGCCTTTGAGACTTTCATAATTTATATAAACAACCACAAAGTACCTACATTTGAGCCCACACCTTTAACCACTTCCCGACCGCCGCACGACGATGTACGTCGACAGAATGGCACGGGCAGGCATAAGGGCTTACATGTACGTCCTTGCCTTCCCGCGGGCCGGGGGCCCGATCGGGCCCCCGCCCGGTGCCTGCGGCAGTCGGTATTCGTTCGGGAGCGATCCGGGATGAGGGGGCGGCCATTCATTCATGGCCACCCCCTCGCGATCGCTCCCGACGAATAGAAATCCTTCGTCACATCACTTCCTCTCCTGTAATGTAAACACAGGAGAGGAAGTGATGTAATCTCTCCTCCGTGTCGGTATTTTTCGTTCCGACACCGAGGAGAGAGGATCGGTGAGTTGCACCAACACGACACTACACAGTAGAACATGCCAGGCACACTCACACCCCCCCGATCACCCCCCCAATTACCCCTGCCCCCCAGTCACAGTGACACCAATGTCATTTTTTTTTTTGCATTGGTGTCATTTGTGACTGTAATAACTGTTAGGGCAGTTAGGGTTAGCCCCCTTTAGTTCTAATGTACCCCCCTAACCCCCCAATAAAGGTTTAACCCCGTGATCACCCCCCGTCGCCAGTGTCACTAAGGCTGGGTTCACATTGCAGCGGTTTATGAGAACGAATGTGATTCGCAACGCACTGCAGTGCAAATCACATCCGATCTCTGTGCGATTCGAGTTTAGCCATACAGATAGTATGGCTGAATTCGCATCGCACCCGCCGCACCCGCCGCAAATTCGCACGGGACCCTTTTTTTGGCCCGCAGCAGAATCGGATCGCATGAGTGTTCACACCATGCGATCCGAGTTTGCAGATCGCACTGCGATATGCAAACTGATCTGGGGGTGTCATTAACATTTCACTGACACTCCCAGCAGTTCGCATAGGGCAGTGTGAACTGCCGCCGGGAGGCATGCGATGCGGGAACCCGCCGCGGATTTGTGGCGTTCCCGCATCGCTCCAGTGTGAACCCAGCCTAATAAGCGATCGTTTTTCTGATCGCTGTATTAGTGTCACAGGTGACGCTAGTTAGGCAGGTAGGTATTTAGGTTCGCCGCAGCTTTTTATAGCCCCAGTGACCCCCATATACTACCGCATAAAGCCCCCTGATTGCCCCCTAGTTAACCCTTTCACCAGTGATCACCATATAACTGTTACAGGTGACGCTGGTTGGTTAGTTATTTTTTTATAGTTTCAGGGCACCCGCCATTTATTACCTAATAAAGGTTTAACCCCCTGATCACCCGGCGGGTGTCATTTGTGACTGTAATAACTGTTAGGGCAGTTAGGGTTAGCCCCCATTAGTTCTAAGGTACCCCCCTAACCCCCCAATAAAGGTTTAACCCCGTGATCACCCCCCGTCGCCAGTGTCACTAAGGCTGGGTTCACATTGCAGCGGTTTATGAGAACGGATGTGATTCGCACCGCACTGCAGTGCAAATCACATCCGATCTCTGTGCGATTCGAGTTCAGCCATACAGATAGTATGGCTGAATTCGTGTCGCACCCGCCGCAAACTCGCACGGGACCCTTTTTTTGGTCCGCAGCAGAATCGGATCGCATGGGTGTTCACACCATGCGATCCGAGTTTGCAGATTGCACTGCGATATGCAAACTGATCTGGGGGTGTCATTAACATTTCACTGACACTCCCAGCAGTTCGCATAGGGCAGTGTGAACTGCCGCCGGGAGGCATGTGATGCGGGAACCCGCCGCGGATTCGTGGCGTTCCCGCATCGCTCCAGTGTGAACCCAGCCTAATAAGCGATCGTTTTTCTGATCGCTGTATTAGTGTCACAGGTGATGCTAGTTAGGCAGGTAGGTATTTAGGTTCGCCGCAGCTTTTTATAGCGCCAGGGACCCCCATATACTACCGCATAAAGCCCCCTGATTGCCCCCTAGTTAACCCTTTCACCAGTGATCACCATATAACTGTTACAGGTGATGCTGGTTGGTTAGTTATTTTTTTATAGTTTCAGGGCACCCGCCATTTATTACCTAGTCTCACTAGTGTACCCCTAAATTTAGGGGTGTCTACTTTCCAAAATGGGGTCATTTGGGGGGGGGGTTTGTGCCATCTTGGCATTTTATGGCCTTCAAAACTGTAACGCCCTTAGAAAGCCTGAAGGCGGTGCTTGGCTTTCGGGGCCCCGTACGCGGCTAGGCTCCCAAAAAGTCCCACATATGTGGTATCCCCGTACTCAGGAGAAGCAGCAGAATTTATTTTGGGGTGTCATTTCACATATGCCCATGGCATGCGTGAGCAATATATCATTTAGTGACAACTTTGTGAAAAAAAAAAAAAAGTTTGTAATTTTCCCGCAACTTGTGGCAAAATATAAAATATTCCATGGACTCAACATGCCTCTCAGCAAATAGCTTGGGGTGTCTACTTTCTAAAATGGGGTCATTTGTGGGGGTTTTGTGCCATCTTAGCATTTTATGGCCTTCAAAACTGTAATAGGTAGTGAGGAGTGAAGTCAAATATTTACGCCCTTAGAAAACCTGAAGGCGGTTCTTGGTTTTCGGGGCCCCGTACGCGGCTAGGCTCCCAAAAAGTCCCACATATGTGGTATCCCCGTACTCAGGAGAAGCAGCAGAATTTATTTTGGGGTGTCATTTCACATATGCCCATAGCATGTGTGAGCAATATATCATTTAGTGACAACTTTGTGTAAAAAAAAAAAATATTTTTTTTTGTCATTATTCAATCGCTTGAGGCAAAAAAATAAAATATTCAATGGGCTCAACATGCCACTTATCAATTTCCTTAGGGGGTCTACTTTCCAAAATGGGGTCATTTGGGGGGGTTTTGTACTGCCCTGCCATTTTAGCACCTCAAGAAATGAGATAGGCAGTCGTAAACTAAAAGCTGCGTAAATTCCAGAAAACGTACCTTAGTTTGTAGATGTGCCAACTTTTGCTCAAACCAATAAATATACAATTATTGACTTTTTTTTTACCAAAGACATGTGGCTGAATACATTTTGGCCTAAATGTATGACTAAAATTTAGTTTATTGGATTTTTCTAATAACAAAAAGTAGAAAATATCATTTTTTTTCAAAATTTGCGGTCTTTTTACCTTTTATATCGCAAAAAATAAAAATCGCAGAGGCAATCAAATACCATCAAAAGAAAGCTCTATTTGTGGGAAGAAAAGGACGCAAATTTTGTTTGGGTACAACATTGCATGACCGCGCAATTACCAGTTAAAGCAGCGCAGTGCCAAATTGTAAAAAGACCTCTGGTCATTTACCAGCAAAATGGTCCGGTCTGAAAGTGGTTAAACTATGCTGAGGATAAAAGCTCACAATGGCAAACACTACACCACGTTCACTGTATGCAAGCCAGTGCATAAGTACAACAAATAGTAATGTCAGAGAACATTGCGAAAGAAAAACACAAAAAATGAATGCTATAATAAAGATAATTAATTAATACCCAATTCTTCAAACATAATTAACATTTACAGTGTGGAATGTTTATTATTACTTCATATAATTCATACTAATCTTGTTTCTATAGTACAGAAGCCTGATTAAAACTTCAGAGGGAGAGAGCGAAAAATACAAAATAATAGCAGGTAAGGATTACATTTGGGAAGTTTGGATTAAATGAAGTAATTAAGAAACAGCAATCAGCATAAATACATTTGGATTTTTAATGCTCATTTAAATATAAGATAAAAGACAAGCAAATTTGTAATAAAAAAATAAATTCCAAACATGCTGCCTCATCTCACTCTGTGCTAAGAACTCTAAGCTGCCTAAATCTATCTGTAGTGCAAGTTTTAGGGTGACATACTGCGTATGTAGTAGGCATGGCTTAAAGCAGGGATCTTAAACTGGCGGCCCTCCAGCTGTTGCGAAACTACAAGTCCCATGAGGCATTGCAAGGCTGACGGTTACAAGCATGACTCCAACAGGCAGAGGCATGATGTGATTTGTAGTTTCACAACAGCTGGAGGTCCACCAGTTTGAGACCCCTGGCTTAAAGTGTTACTAAATACAGGACCCTGCATTTACAATATCTGGTCTCCCACAGAACATGAAAATGCAATAGTTTTAGTAAATCTAAACTGCTAAATACCTTTTCTCATGAGCAGTATATAGCAGCCTTGTGACTTCTATCAGTGTCTGGTTAAAGCTTGTAGGAGGAGTTTTCATTTTCCCCTGATTGTCCTATAACAGGACCCCTGATATAACAGGACCCCTGCGGGACCCCTGATCCTCTGTCTGGACAGTGTTGATTGGATCTGTGCTGATCCCATGCACCCTCCCAAGAAAGAAAAACAACTCTTTAGCATTACACACCAAACTGAGCAGGTGCAGCGTGCCCTCTAATGCTCGTTCTATCAGGATTGGAGTCAGTGGAAGAGCTTATCAGAGAAGAAGGGATCACAATTAGCTTTTAAACACAATACAGAGGATTAACCCCTTGTGTTCCACAGTGAGTATAACAAGCATGCTTTACTGCATATACAGACTGATTTTACGGTTGTTGTTTTATTAACACTTTAAGATATTGGCTGCGGCTAGAGGCCATGGTTTAATGGCTGGCCATTGAAAACTAAAAAATAACAAGTTATACCCCCTAATAATAAGTATCACTCCAATTTTTTGGACCTCAGGCAATGGTAGCTGCTCATTATGGTTTGGGCGTTGTTTGTCTGTACTGCCATCACTGTATAGGATTGCAGTAGGTCCTTATGCTAATTCTAGTTGTGTGAGAATTGTAGTTCATGGGGACACACCGGCCTGTTATCGGCCTGCCTGAAAGGCAGATTATGTTCACATATTAGCATATAGATATTTAGAGATGAGCTCTAAGTTGGTTACAGAACTGTCGGTGACTCCAGCATCGATTTACAGTAAGTGACCACGGTCTGTCCACTAAGCGGGACCTGCAGGACTGGGTGTACAGCGTTGCATGTTATGATAAGCCAGAACACCTTTTTAGTTCTGAGAGTTACTTTTTTGCGCTAAATAAAAGGGATTCTTTTTACTATGCTTAGATTCCGCTCCCTTTTCCTTCCTTTATTGGAAACTGTACTAGTACTTTTCAGGCACTAGTCACTGATCAGAGGCTGGGTATGAGCCAGCTGTGGAGGAGTAAAGAGCAGTGGGGCACAATGAAAAGGTGCGTATGCGTGGGTTGGCAGGTGGAGTTGGGGGGTAGTGGAGGCCTTTGCAGAGACACAGCCATGAATGGGTATGGTGATGGTGTCACTTTACCTTTTCAAAAACGAAACTGTCTATTATCCAAATAGAAATGACAATTTTTCATGGTAATTTGTATTCATTTCTTACAGTTTTGTCTATCTTTAAAGCTGCTCTGGGCAACTGCTCCATTAATTTCCCCATATTTAATATAAAGTCCTTATGTCCCAGAAAAAATCTGTTTGGTAGATGACAGCATTTCCAACTTGGAAAACTATGACAGATTAGAGAAGGAGGATAAACAAATGTGCTTGCAGAACATTTGACTAAACAATAAAATTTGCTGTACTGTGTGCACAAATGATATGTCCTCTTATGCAGTCAGCCATATTTGTTATGGTCATGCCTGTCGTGCTTTTGGTAAATAGCTCAGCTATTTGGTTTACTTTCGGTTATTTTAGTCTGAAAGGAAAAAAAGCATGGAAAAAGTAGATGCCTGCACCTGTTTTTTAAACTACATTTATCTAGCAATGTTGTTAATATATCAACAACGAAGTCATATGTAGGAAGATTTATCAACTTTGCTGCACAACGCAGCACTGCAAATCAGATATAATTTATAGGATAGAGTTTTAAGAACACAGCTGGGTTCATAAATATTCTCCTTTGCTGCTTAAAAGTAGCACTGTACTGCCCCGTATATAACATGCCCCTGACCACGTCTTACGTGTTTTAGGTGAAAAAACCTTTGCAGGCAGACATAATAAATTTCGATGTAGATGTTTGCAACCCTGACATATTTGGCTGTTCAGCTTTTCCGAGACAAGGGAAAGTGAAAAGCAGAATGGCCAGAATTCCAAACCAATTTCCACTGAGATGAATTTGCATCCATAAGACACCCATAGACATATTCCCAACTTTCTGAGATAAGAAAGAAAAAGAGGAGACCTATTAGCACAAAATGAAGAGGCAAAGGGCATACCCTGCGCAATCCCTGATCATGAAGAATTGATGATGATGATGGTTTCTTAAACTCACAGGTGCTTTTTTCACCACTACATTTCTTTCAAACTGGCCTTTTAAAAGGACAGATGCAGTAATTGAATGGTTGGATGAAAAGTTTAATGCTGCAAACCAGTTTGGCTAGTGAATTAGAATATTTTTATAGAGGTCTATACATCAGACCAAATAGAGCAACAAACAAAGAAGAAAGAGGAGCAGAGGGAATTCCAGAAGATGGATAGTCCCTATAATCTTTTTACTGCCAACAACATAAGTCATAGATCAGGCAGCGGGGGGGGGGGGGGGGAGGGCTGGGCCGTTGCTTCTCCTCCTGGCCAAACATGAAGTGGGTCCTGATTGGCTAGAAGTCCTAAGACACTTTGGCCAATTAGGTCTCAGAACCCGCTTCCTGATTGGCCAGGAGGAGAGAGGAGAAGCAGAAAGACATTAGTGAATATTAATTTGCTAATGTCACACAACTGAATGGGCTTAGGGCACATTGCTTCCCCCCAGCCCCCCCCCCCCCTCCCCCGAGCCGACCCTTTTTTGAAGCCAATTAGAGCCTCAGGGTCTAATCGTGTGCTTATAAAAAAAAGAAAAACCCATTGAAGCTCCCTGCATATAGATTAAGGGCTGGGCAGATGGATTAATGCAGCGGCTGCCACTGTACATACATATGTAAATGCACATGTCAGGGGTACCTACATACATTGTTGTGTGCTACACATGTTACATATTAGAGTTAACGCTAAACTGATGACAACTAAGAGCCTTTAAAGCACAGCTACAGACAATTTTGGTACCAAAGTTTTGTCACTGTTTCATGAGCATGCACAATTTTAAGGCTTGCCATGATTTATATCTATGCACTCAGAGTAATTTTTTGCAAACCAATTTTTGAAAATCTTCACTTGATAAATTGCTGCACTGATATCATTTGACATAAAACATTGGAGCTTCCAGCATTTTATCCCGCCTGGTCTCTGCTTTCGGAAAATGTATAATGTTTAGGGATTTTACCTAACCTTCAGGCCTAAAATTATTATTTTAACATGTGTGAAAAAAAAACGGCTCTGGTAGCATAATGGTTAAAGTGATATTAAAGTCTTGTTTTTTTTTGTTTAAAAATAACAAACATGTTATACTTACCTGCTCTGTCTAGTGGTTTTGCACAGAGCAGCTCAGATCCTCCTCTCCTTGTGTCCCTTGACGGCGCTCCTGGCCCCTTCCTCCTACCAAGTGCTGCCAGAGCAACCAGCTATCTCCCGAGCTGCTCCTCTGTGTGTCCATTCAGACACAGAGCTGTGGCTTGGTCCCACTCCCTCTCTCTCACTTGGCTCACTAACTTTTATTGACAGCAACGAGAGCTAATGGCACCCGCTGCTGTCACTGCCAATGAGGAGGGAGAGTCCCCAGACAGTCGAGGCTCTCATGCACATTGCTGGAGGACGATCAGGCTCAGGTAAGTATTGGGGGGCTGAGGGGGGCTTCTGTACACAAAAGGTTTTTTATCTTAAAGTGATTGTTAAATCCAGTTTTTATTTTAGTTAAAAATAACAAACATGTCATACTTACCTGCTCTGTGCAGAGGTATTGCACAGAGAGATCTTCCTCTTCTCGGGACCCTCGCTGAAGCTCCTGGCCCTTCCCTCCTGTTGAGCTCCCCCACAGCAAGCAGCTTGCTATGGGGGCACTCGAGCTGAGCCACAGCTCTGTGTGTCCAAACATGGAGCCGTGACCCATTCCCTTCTCTCCTCATTGGCTGACTGACTTTGATTGACAGCAGCGGGAGCCAATGGCGCCTCACTGCTGTCTCAACCAATGAGGAGGGGAGTCCCAGGCACTCCTGCAACATCGCTGGATCTTGAGGGACCTCAGGTAAGTAGTAGAGGGGCCGAGGGGCCTGCTGCACACAGAAAGCTTTTTATTTTATGCATTAAGATAAAAAAAACCTTCTGCCTTTACAATCACCTTAATGTATAGAATGAATTAATCTAAAAAAACATTCTACCTTTAGAACCACTTTAAATGACAGACAGTTGGAAGCTGAATGCATGGGCTAGCTTTTCAGTGATTAAGGCCAAACTTCGCAGATCTCAAATATATCTGTAGGGATGAGTCCCATTCCCATTTTCACCCACAGGGGGTGAAGCAGGATGGAAGGTGTAATTTATTAAGGGAAGTTTCACTGTGCTACATCATCTCTGTGCCTTATATTCTTTTAATAAATACAGCTAGCTGTCTAGCTGATTTTCAGAAGATTTAATGAAGACTCGAATAATATTCACATGAATAACAGTGTGTCATTCTCTCTACCAAAGCAAATACAGACAGCAGAAATAATTAGAGATCAAAGTGATTTCTCAACTTTTTAAGAAATTATTCTCTGTTGACAATTGCTTTCAAGAGAGTTAAAGTGAACCTTTGCCCAAACGATGCACACGAAAGTATGTCCACATTTTAAACAAGCAGTAAAATCACTTTAAAACAAACCTACATTTAACTCTGAAGCTATTGAATCAGCACTGTGGAAAAATTAATCTTCAAAGATCATAACAGTGGCACTTTTATTTTACTTTTTAACACTAGAATATTGGCAGTCTCATAGCCCTCTAATGTTAGGCTCCATTTACATCGAGTGATTTGAAGGTTTACCAGAGGCGCTTCAGTGCTACAGAGTTGGATTTCCATTATATTCAGTGGTGCCCATACCTAAGCATAGTGCCTTTGCTGTGCTCAATAAAACTGGTTTTACCTGCAGTAAGTCAGTGTGCCTAATGGTAATTTCAGTGACCGACCCATCTGAAAATCTTTATCCGGTAGATTCTTGCTGGCAGTTGTAAACATTGTCTGAAATATACTCTGTACAAATCACTGGCAGGAACCGCTGCTGGTTGCATGTAACCTCTCATCCGAGTGGTTACATGCACATACCAATCCTGGACATTGTGTACTCAAGAGTCAGTGTTTCGGTGGAGTTTTGGTCAGGTTTGAAGAAGCACTGAGGTCAGTGTGTAACGCATGCGTCACCTCTTGGGTTCTGTCTTTGTTGGGTGTCATTTGCTATTTTTTAAATAAAATTGTTGGAACGTTCCTGTGGTGTGCAGCCATTTTTTTCTTCCTATTGATCATCGGTGGAGGGCCATGGCTTTCACCCAACACATTCAGACTGTATTGACTGCTCGCCTGGAGCGGCGCCTTCCTTGTTTGAGAATCACATGAAATCTGGCCGCAGGTAATCCCCCAGTTTGTATGTGGCTATAGTATTGCCACATTCTGAGGCAGCATTTAGTAGACTTGTGCACAACGGAAAATTTTGTTTAGTTTCGGTTCGTTGTCATTCGTAAAATACATAATTTCGTTCTGTTATATTCGTTATGTTACGTTAATACGCTTTCGGATAATTTGGTATTATTCGTAGCGTGTCGATATTCGTCATACTGAATCTCGAATCTTGTCGAATTAATTAATGCGTTATATGCGCTATAATTTTGTTCGTATTCGTTGAAATTCGATATTTATGTATGTATATACATTCGTGATAACGATTCGTAGCTTGGAAAGTCGTTTGTTTATTGAATCTTTTAACACACACAATGACAACGTCTCTTCTCCTCGGCTCAAATACAATACAACACCCTTCTAACTCAGTTTTCAGGAATGCACTTTGCCAGTAATCCAACCTCCGGCACAAAATGAATCAGCTGATTGGACTATAAGATTTACTTTGAGCTGACCTTTTGTTTCATTCGATCTTTAAAGAATTATCGAATCATGTCGAATTCATTTGTTATATCCGCTATAATTTCTTTCGTATTCGTTGTAAATCGTTATTTTTTTTTATTCGGACATTCGGATGCAAAATTCTGCCGAATTTCGATTCGTTACGAAACAAATTGCACAAGCCTAGCGTTTAGCTACCTCCAAACGAGGAAACTATCTACCATGTGAAGGTAGCCTTACAAGAAAGTACAAAAAGCGTTTGATCATTTGGCCAATTACCTACTCTTTGAAAGAGAGGGAGTAACTGTAATTTGCAGTTCACTAAACAGGTGCAAAGTTAAAACACAAAACAGGTTCAGCATGGCAAGATTATAAACATGGGCATTCTACTACATTGGTTGTATAGGAAGTAAACAGCAGATTATTATACTAAGCAAATGCCGGTCAGGCTCTGAGACTAAAGTTGTGTAGCAGAGCCTGCATTAACCCAGCCATCCACACAGCTCATGGCCTCCAAAGTAGCTAGGTTTAAAGTGATTGTGAAGTCTCGTTTAAAAAAATACAAAAAAACAAACAAACATGTTATTCATCCCCTCTTCTGTCAGTTGGTTTTGCGCAGAGCAGCCCGGATCCTCCTCTTGTCGGGTCCATGTTTGCTGCTCCTGGCTCCTCCCTCCTAACGAGTGCCCCCGCAGCCAGCAGCTTTCTATGGGGGCACCCAAGCCGAGTCACAGCTCAGTGTGTCCATTCAGACACAAAGCCCCAACCTGGCCCGCCTCCTTTCTCCACTGATTGGCTGACTGATTGACAGCCGCGGGAGCCAATGGCGCCCCTGCTGTGTCTCAGACAATCAGGAGGAGTGCCCCAGATGGCCGAGGGACTCGTGGACATTGCTTGAGAGAGAATGGGCTCAGGTAAGTAATTAGGGGGTGCTGGGGAGGCTGCTACACACAGAAGGTTTTTTTATTTTAATGTATAGAATGCATTAAGATAAAAAAAAACCTTCTGCCTTTACAACTTCTTTAAGGCCTCATGCACACGGGAGTAAAAAAACGCTGATTTTACAAGTGTCCAGTATACCTTTTTTTATGTCTTTAAACTCAGTGTTAGCCTATGTGGCCATGCACATTGGCCATTTAAATCTGTATTTTGAAAGCAGCATTTAAAGACCCCAAAAAAATGCTCCAAAGCTACATTTGGGGAGGAACATTTTAGCTTATTTTATTTGTGAATGCGCATAAATGTGCCTAAACATAAATGAGCACTTATGCATGTAAATTTTTTCTAGTGGCTAAAATACATGAATATTCTGGGCAATACAATGAGTTTACAGTCAAACACTTCTAAACGACATATGCATGCTTACGCACATAAACGCAAATCAGAGGCATTTTTTCTGCAGCCTTTTGGAGCATTTAATTCATACATTCGTGTACTTCAGGCCTAAGTAATTTGGCCACTGTGCATTGCTTTTTGCCTTACAAAGCAAGTCCATAGGAGAAGACAACACCTGTAAGCCCTTGTACACACGGTTGGACATTCTGACAACCAAATCCGTTGGCTTTTGTCCGACGGATTTTGTCCGAAACTGTTGCATACACACAGTCGGACAAAGTTGTCAGAAAATCCGATTGTACATAACGTGATGACGTTATTTCGTTACGACGGGACTACGTTCAGGCTAGTAGCCAATAGCTTTGGTCTAGGAATTGTGAAATGGAATAAAAATGATAAATGATTTTCCAAATTTTTACAAATAAATATCTAAAAAAGTGTGGCGTGCATTTCTATTCAGACCCCTTTACTCTGATACTCATAACTAAAATCTAGTATAACAAATTGCCTTCAGAAGTCACCTAATTAGTAAATAGAGTCCACTTGTGTAATTTAATCTCAGCATAAATACAGCTGTGAAGCCCTCAGAGGTTTGTTAGAGAACCTTAGTGAAACAACATCATGAAGGCCAAGGAACACACTAGACAGGTCAGGGATACAGTTGTGGACAAGTTTAAAGCAGGGTTAGGTTATAAAAAAATATCCCAAGCTTTAAACATCTCACGGAGCACTGTTCAATCCATCATCCGAAAATGGAAAGAGTATGGCACAACTGCAAACCTACCAAGACATGGCGATCCACCTAAACTGACAGGCCGGGCAAGGAAAGCATTAATCAGAGAAATAGCGAAGAGGCCCATGGTAACTCTGGAAGAGCTGCAAAGGTTCATAGCTCAGGTGGGAGAATCTGTCCTCAGGACAACTATTATGCTGTGTACACACGGTTGGACTTTCCGGCAAAAAAGTCAGACGGAATAATTTCATCGGATATTCTGATCGTGTGTGGGCCTCATCTGACTTTTTTTTTTGAAAACTCTGATGGACCTAGAAATACAACATGTTTTAAATCTTTTTGATGGAATCAATTCCTATCGGGAAAACCGTTCCTCTGTATGCTGTTCCAACAGACCAAAAACGATGCATGCTCTGAAGCAAGTACGAGACGGCAGCTATTGGCTACTGGCTACTGAACTTCCTTTTTCTAGTCCCATCATACGTGTTGTACATCACCGCGTTCTAGGTGGTCGGACTTTGGTGTGATCGTGCGTAGGCAAGACAGTTTCAGTGGAACTCTGTCGGAACTCCATCAGTTTATTCAGATGGAAAAAACGGTCACGTGTACGTGGCATTAGTCGTGCACTCCGCAAATCTGGCCTTTATGGAAAAAAGCCATTGTTGAAAAAAAATTCATAAGAAGTCCCATTTGCAGTTTGCGAGAAGCCATGTGGGGGACATGGCAAACGTGGAAGAAGGTGCTTTGGTCAGATGAGACTAAAATTGAAGGATGGAGGCTGGGGACACAGACCCGCAGGGACTTGTGAGATGGATCACTGCCCATTTGTGACACTGCTAGTAGGGACTGAGATACTGGAGGCAGGAAATAAAGTATACTGCATCTATACCGCACCTATAGCACACCTTTACTGCATTTTTACTGCACTTATGCTACATGTTGTTTTACTAAAACTTTTGTTAAGTGCACAAATTATTCTTAAAGGGCCCCAGCAATAGCAGAAGAACAGTTTGAAGAAATATTCTTCCCATAAAACCATTCAGCAAGTGCCCTTTGTTCTCTTCTTCCATTTCCTTAATTTCTATGGACAGTGCTTACCCAGTCAGTTTATGCCTACTATAGTCACCATTAGTGCACACTTGCAGTATTGTCCAAGAAATTTGTTAGCTCAAGCTTCATTGCTGTTAATTGTTACACTTCAGGTGGCACTGTTGCTTTTTGCGCTGACCTGGGCGTTGCATGTCATTTTAAGCTTAGCTCTTACTGTTAAGCATTTTGTATGTTGAACTGCCTTACCACAATTGCCAATATACACTATATTCTGAAAAGTATTGTGATGCCAGCCTTTACACACACATGAACTTTAATGGCATCCCAGTCTTAGTCCGTAGGGTTCAATATTGAGTTGGCCCACCTATAACAGCTTTGAATCTTCTGGGAAGGCAGGTCAAACATTCCCATAGACACACTCACTTTATTTGCTTTTACACTCAACCTGGTGTGTCAGAGGGGCTGAGGCCCTTGGGAAGGTCAAGGCAAAGAGCAAAGGATCCATCTAATTCAGCGTCTCCTGAATGGGTAGCACAACACATAGGACAAGAAGTGGGGGGAAATCTTTTTGATTCATTCCCTTAATATTAAAGTAAGAAAAAGATTTTGGTTAAAGGTGATTGTAAATATTATTTTTTAATTTATTAAATGTTATACTTAGCTGCTCTGTGCAATGGTATTGCAGAGAGTGGCCCTCAACCTCTTCTTCTTGGGTCCCCCACCAGCACTCTTGGCTCCTCTTCTTCTTGCTACACGACCATTGTAAGGCACTTTCTATGGTCTATTGTTGCACACAGCACAAATCTCCATATTCCCTGGCTCTCTTATTAGCAACAGGAGCCAATTGCTCCCACTGCTGTCTCTATGAGCAGAGAGAGAGAAGAGAGCTGCTTAAGATGTCCATCAGGCTCAGGTAAGTATACAGTGGGGTAACTGGGTGATAAAAATAAAGGGACATTTTTTACCTTAATGCAGGGAATCCAACTTTAACATACACTTACACTTTAACATACACTTAACATAAGAAAGATTACTATTTCCTTTATGGAGCCCGCTGGCATGCTCTGCAGCACAGAAGTGAAGAGGTAAGTGGTCCTTTGAACTAATTTACTTGTTCGCTGAGTGAAGCAGATTGGACAGCAATTCAAAAAAGGTCTTCCTGGTAAAGCCCTACTTGGATTAAGAAAAACCTTCGCTGGAGATTACTGGAAATCTGCACTTACTAACGCAGGTTCTCTTCACTCTAGTAAATCAGGGCCACAGGCTTGAAGTAAGTTTTTACATTTGCCTAGAGTTTTTCTCTGCAACATTTTACCTATTTTAAAACATTTTCATCAGTTACTGCAGGCAATGCAGATGACAAAACTTCATCCAGATTGCCGCTGGCTGAAATATTGCACAATTTAGATTAAAGCTGCGCCTTTCTGTATTCGTTTGAAATGGCAATCATTGTAAAATATGAACAAAGTGTTCCTGTTTTCTACTGACAATTCTGTAAACCTTAGAAAAGCTATCACACCTGTTTGTAGGCCTCACAGCACAATTGCAGAAACATTTTGACAGAATAAAACCTATTTGTTCTCATGTAACACAAACATCAAGCTTTCTCCAGCGACAAGTGACGAATGCAACTGCCTCCACATAATATGCCATTTACTTTAGCTTAGAGGCACCTGTCTGTGAAATCAGCAGCTTGGTGTATTTCTAATGAAAAAGGTTTTTATCACAGAAACTTCCATATGGTCATTGAAGAAAACTATTTTACCATTTCAGTGTTTAACTGAAACTAAAAACATTTACCAATTTTTATTAACTTCTCCAAATGCTATAGTCAGATGTCTAAGTGAAATGGAGTCTTTGTGATTGTAACGAGTAAAAGGGGATATGACAAACAATGTTAAAGTAGCGTATTAGTGGGCAGTATATAGTAGGAGAGCTTTGCAGAGGGTATGAGAGGGAGCAGTATATGCAGTGTGGAGGGTATAACAGGGGGCAGTATGTGTAGATGAGCAGTGTAGACTATATACTGAGGTCATATGTGCAGGGGGCGGTATGTGTATCTGAGCAGTGTAGATGGTATACTGGGGGTCATATGTGAAGGGAGGAGTGTGGAGGACATGACAGGGGGCAGTATATGCAGGGGGGGTATGGAGGATATAGCAGGGGGCAGTATGTGCAGGGGGGAGTGTGGAGGACATGACAGGGGGCAGTATGTGTGGAGGGAAATGCGGAGGATATGACAGGGGGAAGTATGTGTGGAGGGAAATGCAGAGGATATAGCAGGGGGCAGTACATGCAGGGGGGGGTGTGGAGGACATGACAGGGGGCAGTATGTGTGGAGGGAAATGCGGAGGATATAGCAGGGGGCAGTATGTGTGGAGGGAAATGCGGAGGATATAGCAGGGGGCAGTATTTACAGGGGGGAGTGTGAAGGACATAACAGGGGGCAGTATGTGTGGAGGAAAATGCAGAGGATATAGCAGGGGGCAGTATGGGCAGAAGATGAGCGTGGAGGGTTAACAGGAGGCAGCATTTGCAGGGGGAAATGTGGAGGGTATAGCAGGGGGCAGTATATGAAGTGGATCAGTGTGAGGAGTTAACAGGAGGTGGTATATGTGGGGAAAATGTGCAGGGTATAGCAGGGGGCAGTATGTTCAGAAGAGGAGTGTGGAGGGTATCACAAGGGGCATAATGTGCGGGGGGTGTGGAGGGTTTAGCAGGGGGGAGTGTGGAGGATATAGCAGGGGGTATAATGTGCATGGGTGGAATATGTGTTTGATACTTGACAGCAGTCAGCATGTGCAGGACAGGAGTAAGGAGGATCATGATAGGAGGTAGTATGTACAGGAGAGAAGTACAGAAGGTATGACATCATGCAATAAGTAAAGAAGTAAATTGAGGATAGTATGATGGGAGGCACTATGTAAAGGAGAGGAGTGTGTAGGGTATACCAGGGAGCAATAAATGCAGGAGAGTGTTTAGTTATGGTTGTGGGCACTATGTGCAAGAGAGGAATGAAGATGGTGAGTGAACTGTGTGCAGGAGAAGCATGCTTTGTGTGTTAAATATGAGTAGGAGAGGAGTATAGAGGGTATGACAGCTGTCAGTATGTGCAAGAGAGGAGTATGGAGGGTATGACAGTGGGCAGTATGTACAAGAAAAGAGTACAACAATTGGAAGTATTTGCAGTAGCAGAGTCCAGAGGTATGACTGGGTGCAGGGTGGGTATGTGCAGGAGACAATTGTGGAAGATATGACAGGAGGTATTATGTGCAGAGAACAAAAAGGAAGAATGTAGAGTTGGAGGAACACAACAACTTTTATTTAAATATATTCCTCAATAGCCACAAATGCTATGAATCCACTTTGTGTTCCACAAATACCTTTGCAAAATGAGTGATTATATAGTAAAAGCAACTGTGACATTCTCACTATGCTGTATATAGTCTGTTGAGGGAGCAGAGCAGTCAGTGGGATGCAGAAGGCACACCCACTTAAAGAAAGGCAGATACAAAACCAGTTACCCAGCACAAGGAGAGAGAGCAACAATGATTGGTCTTTATCACAAAAAGTTCCCGTGCAATGGCAAAATGCAGAAGTTGTTCCATGTTACATAACTACACATACCTGAAAGATATACAAAAAGGACACGAGATTCAAATAAGAATTCATATTCCTCTTGTATTTAGATAATATTTCTTTAGCCTGAATTTCATCTTTAAAGGATAAGTTCACCTTTGGAACATGTTGTTCCACCCGTATTTAGGGTGGAACATGTAACACAGTGTTTGACAAATCCTAGACGCTGGGTCACCATGGCAACTAGAAATTGTGTCCTGGTGCCTGCCCATCAAATGCAGCCACTGTGCCCATCAAATGCAGCCTCTGTGCCCTTCAATTGCAGCCACTGTGCCCATCATATGCAGCCATTGTGGCATCAAATGCCGCCACTGTGCTCATCAAATGCAGCTATTGTGCCATCAAATGCTGCCACTGTGCCCATCAATTGCAGCCACTGTGCCCATCAAATACTGCCACTGTACCCATCAAAAGTTAACACTGTGACCCCCCCGCCCACTCGCCGTCTGCCCGGCACTTACCCTATCTCAGTGGGGCAGCAGGTGACGGTGGCGAGCTGTGTCCTCCATGTGTCTCCTCCCCTCCTCCTGATAGGTGTCCAATCACGGTGCCTGTCATTTCAGCCAATCAGGTGATGGGTAACACATCCGGGCTTCCTGATTGGCGGAGAGGCAGTTCAGTGTTAGAACAGCGAATATATCTCTGTTGCGGCTGCGGAGCGCACTGCACACAAATGCTGTGCATCTTTCGCTCCATTTCAGGGCCAAATTCAGGCATAGATTCATCCCTGAAACAGGGAACAGGGACGCACAGCGCTCTTGTGCGATCCGCAGCCAATCCCATTGTGAACCCAGCCTAAATGTTTTGTCTGTTTATAGCGCAAAAAAAAAACAAAAAAACACCATGGTAATCAAATTTCACCAAAAGAAATCTCTATTTGTGTGAAAAAAATTACATCAATTTTATTTGTGTACAGTGTTGCATGACCGCACAATTGTCAGTTAAAGTAGAGCAGCGCCATGTAGCAAAAAAGCTTTGTTAGTTAAAATAACTGGCTTCTAACTTTTTAGCTGGCTCCTAGATTCAAAGCAAATTTGTCAAGCCCAGACGTAACATCTGCCACCAGTTCCCCCTCATCCCCCATCGTTGTGACAATGTGTGGTGGATCTTCTTCCCACACCCACTGTCAGGAGTTAAAAATAATGCGGTCGAGCGGCGCTCCGCCCACACGGCTACATCCTTCATTTACAAATTCTGTCAATGAATGATCTACAAGTACCGTCAGTTGACTTGTAGTTCCCAGTGAACTTAGCCTTTAATCTTTTGACTCACAAATAATAGCTACTGATCTTTCCACAATTGGCAACAAAATCACAAAAAATATGGTCATAACCATACGGCCGGGTTCACACCGCTGCGATGCGGGAACGCTGCAAATTCGCGGCGTTTTCCCGCATCGCACACCTCCCGCCGGCAGTTCACACTGCCCTATGTGGACGGCTGGGAGTGTCAATGTTATGTTAATGACACCCCCAGATCCGTCCGCATATCGCAGTGCGATCTGCCGACTCGCACAGGAATCGGATCGCATGGTGTGAACCCCCATGCGATCCGATTCTGTTGCGGACCAAAAAAAGGGTCCCGTGCGAGTTTGCTGCGGGAGCGATGCGAATTCAGCCATACTATCTGTATGGCTGTACTCGCATCGCTACGGAGATCGGATGTGATTTGCGGTGCGAATCACATCCGGATCTCCCCCCGCAGCAGTGTGAACCCAGCCTACAGGTGTATGACAAGGTTGGAGAAATGTGCCCTATAATGCATCTGGCACCCATTTATATAACTGAGTAATTAACCACTTCAGCCCTAGAAGAATTTACCCCCTTCCTGACCAGAGCACTTTTTGCGATTCGGCACTGCATCGCTTTAACTGACAATTGAGCAGTCGTACGACATTGCACCCAAACCAAATTTACGTCCTTTTTTACCCCACAAATAGAGCTTTCTTTTGGTGGTATTTGATCACCCCTCCAGTTTTTATTTTTTGCGCTATAAACAAAAAAAAAACATCAATTTTGAAAGAAACTCATTATTTTTTAACATTTTGCTATAATAAATATCCCCCAAAAATATATAAAAATATTTTTTTTTCCTCAATTTAGGCCGATACGATACGTATTCTTCTACACATTTTTGGTAAAAATCGCAATAAGCGATAATTGATTGGTTTGCGCAAAAGTTATAGCATTTACAAAATAGGGGATAGTTTTATAGCATTTTTATTAATAATTTTTTTTTAAATGGCGGCGATCAGTGATTTTTATTGTTACTGTGACATTATGGCGGACACATCAGACATTTTTGACACATTTTTGGGACCATTGGCATTTATACAGCAATCAGTGCTATACAAATGCACTGATTCCTGTGTAAATGACACTGGCAGTGAAGGGGTTAACCACTAGGTGGCAGTGTAGAGGATAAGTGTGTCTTGTTGTGTGATTCTAACTGTGAGGGGGTGTGGCTGTGTGTGACATGTCCCTGATCTCTGCTCCGATCACAGGGAGCAGAGATCAGTGACACTGTCACTAGGCAGAACGGGGAGATGCTTGTTTACATTTGCATCTCCCCATTCTTCCTCCCTGTGAGGCGATCACGGATATCACCGCTGGCCGCCTCTTAAAGGGCCACGTACAGGTATGTGATTCTGCCTGTACAAGCCCTTCTGCCGACGTATATCAGCGTGAGGCGGTCGGCAAGCAGTTAAAGAGCGTGAGGCGGTCGGCAAGCAGTTAAAGAGCAGCAGCATGGGTGCTATGCTCTTCACAAAAAAAGTGAAATAAATGTCCAAGAAATAGGCCTTCTAAAACTGAAAAATGTCTAATGGAAAAGTTAAATGGACAAGGACAAGTTTAATTTTAACATGTTTACTACATGCCTTTCTATTGCCTCTAATGCCATGTACACACAACCGGACTTTTCGACAGTAAAGTTCTGACGGAATGAATCAGTCAGACAATTCGATCATGTGTGGGCTTCATCAGACCTTTTCTGTCGAAAAATCTGACGGACTTTAGAAATAGAACATGTTCCAAATCTTTCTGCGGGAAAACTCCACCGGAACCAGTTCCTATTGAGAAAACCGCTCGTCTGTATGCTAGTCCGACGGACCAACAATGACGCAAGGGCAGCTATTGGCTACTGGATATTGAACTTCCTTTTTCTAGTCCCGTCGTACATCATCGTGTTAAACGTTTGGACTTTGGTGTGATCGTGTGTAGGCAAGTCCGTTTCAACGGAACTCCATCAGAACTCCATCCAAAAATCAGTCGGAAAGTCCATCAGCGTTCATTCCGACGGAAAGTCCGGTCATGTGTACGCGGCATTAGTGCAACTGATAATCATTTTCTGTTCTGCAATAGAACTAGTTTTGTAACCCACTCTGTCGATCTACATGCTTGATATTGGGTCTGGGGCTAGCTAACCCTATATAGGCACAGGCTCAGCTATTACACCCAACTAACTCACAGCGCTGTGCCTCCAACATGCACTGGTCTATTATTCTTTCTGGCCCAGTAAAGCACAATCCAGACTCTGAAAAAATGAATTACAACACTGGTATTAAAAGGGAATTCATGGTCAGAACAGTTCTTAGGACCTTTTTTACCAAGCATAATTATACTGAAAGACCTCTTATACACTAACCACCAATGTACTTTTGGTTATCACCAATTTAACCCCCCTGGCGGTATTCCCGAGTCTGGCTCGGGGTGACAATTTTGTACCATTAGCGGTAACCCCGAGCCAGACTCGGGGCCGTATCGCTGAATCCAGGGAGAGCTTACTTACCTTGTCCCCTGGATCCAGCGATGTCCCCCCGCTGTACAAGCGAGCCGTCCTCCACTCCATGTATCACGGAGCCGAGCTCCGTT
Organism: Lithobates pipiens; assembly: GCF_037356315.1. Taxonomy (NCBI): domain Eukaryota; kingdom Metazoa; phylum Chordata; class Amphibia; order Anura; family Ranidae; genus Lithobates; species Lithobates pipiens. The sequence continues at coordinate 457,891,504 of NW_027507764.1, read as the reverse complement.
CCCTGCGAGCATTGCGACGCACGGGGACGGAGAACGGCGCCAAATTCAAAAAGTGAAACACACAGTACATACAGTATAATGTAATCTTACAGATTACATTGCTGTATGTAATTATTTCACATCCCCTTTGTCCATAGTGGTCTGCCCAGTGTCCTGCATGCAATTTTATAATATAAAAACTGTTCTTTATGCCTGGAAACTGGAGATTGTCCGTAGCAACCAAAACTGTCCCTTTACATCCAAAATGGTTTTAGACCAGCTAGAAAACAGCGATAATAAATTAGAATCACTTGCAGAATTGAGCGATAGCGATTTGTGGGCAAATCCATCATCAAACACTGAAAAGTAATGACAGTGACAATTCTGCAACTGAGCAATTTCAGTGTTTTTGATTTGATTACATTATTGAATATTTTTTATTATTGTTATATTATTATTTGGTATAATTATTTATAGTCATTTATTATATTATAATTTATGATTTAATTTTTCTAACTTTATCATACCCGGGATGTCTACTAGACTCTGGTTTGGACAGATTTAAGTGAGTTATTCCTAAGAATTACAGGACTACAATATAAAACGCCAAATTTCCATGCAAAATTATGGTACTGCTTTCAGCACCTAAAATCTGAAATAATCATACCGCTAGGGAGGTTAAAGCAATCTTTTATCAAGAGATATAAGGCACCAATGACAACCAATATAACAAAGTATGTTGATGAACACATAGAGTAAAAGGGCAATATGGGACAATGACAATCAATAAAGATAGGAGCTATAATTCAGAGTGCAGTACACAGTTCCTATCAACCTGTCCAAAGTGTGAGGCACTGCAAAGAGAGGTCACTCAAAGTTCCATTACATTTTTGATATGGACCCTGGTGATCTATAGTTATATCCTTAATTAGAATATTTATGAATCAATGATCTAGATGATCTCCAATGAGCAATTAATGTACCAAAGGCAAACATATAAGAAGTGAGATTCAGCTACATTGTATTCAACATGCATACACACCCAAGGATAGCTTACAGCATTACCTAATTTAATATAAAATGAGTGTGACCTACACTTGAAATTAATGGAGCAAACAGACTGTAATTTACATTTATAGAAAAATAATGAAGCAATAAATGGTGTTGTGTTATTTTCCAGATGGTAGATATATGTTTAATAAATATGTAATGACTTATAATATTTTTTCATTAAACTCTTTATAGCTATAAATCTTGTTTAGCCCCAAAACATAATTTTACAGTAGGAAATGTGCACATCCCTAGCACCATGTTTCACAGGTAAAAACTGGTTTCCTATTACACTATTCATCCGGAGGTGCTTTATGACCCATTTGTGGCCGGCCAGGGAATCTTGATTGAATGAATGGGGCCATGTGACCCTTATAAGGACAGATCATGTGATACCCATATAAAGAGAGAACCACAATGTGGTCACTGTGCTAAAAATGCAACATACTAGATAAGCCAAGCTGCCCACAGGCAGAGTAATTACTGGGAGGACAAGGACAAGTATGCAGCCAGTTACATCTGAACTCCTTATCTACTGTGACACTACGCATCCCTGTCCTAGTGATTGTCCCCCAGGATTCTCAAATAGACAGGTTGGGGGGCTCCAGGAGGATTATTTAATTTGGAGAAAACTGTTTTATTAGTTTCCTCTGTGGTTGGTAAAATCCAGTTGGGGACCTGGAGCCTGGAGATTTCATAATGATCTGGGTGGGATGGAATCTCCAATCCTGGGACCGGATTTTGGGAACAGCCAGGTGTCTGGCTTGTTGATTGTACAGGTGAATCCCTGGGCTTATAGCAGAGCCAGGACCAGGGTTCTAGGCTCCACCCTCCCAAGGAGTCCAGGTGTGAAAGGGAGAAGTGTGCCTGTTGGCACAGGGCAGTCTGACAGAGCAGACGGAGGGCACAAGCCGGTGGGCTGAAGCAGCCAGGAAGCTGTGAGAGAGAGTGTCACCAGAGGTACAGAGTGGGTACCAAACAGAGACACAGTTACAGGGTCAAGAGGACCGAAGTCAATGCCTGAATAGCAGTGTTGACCAGAGAGCCAAGTGTCTCTGTGTTTTCCATTTATTTCATTATTGCTTTGAAGGTGAAACCCCTGCATGGGAATCCTGGATGGACTGTTTCTTTTACTTTAACCACTTAAGCCCCGGACCATTTGGCTGGCCGAAGACCAGACCACTTTTTGCGATTCGGCACTGCGTTGCTCTATAACTGACAATTGCGTGGTCATGCGACGTGGCTCCCAAACAAAATTGACGTCCTTTTTTTCACACAAAAAGAGCTTTCTTTTGGTGGTATTTGATCACCTCTGCGGTTTTTATTTTTTTCGCTATAAAAAAAAAAGAGCGTAAATTTTGAAAAAAAAACACATTATTTTTAACTTTGTGGAAAAATAAATATCCCCCAAAAATATATAAAAAAACATTATTTTTCCTCAGTTTAGGCCGATACATATTCTTCTACATATTTTTGGTAAAAAAAAACACAATAAGCGTATATTGATTGGTTTGCGCAAAAGTTATAGCATCTACAAAATAGGGGATAGATTTATGGCATTTTTATTAATAATTTTTTTACACATCGGACAATTTTCACACATTTTTGGGACCATTGGCATTAATACAGTGATCAGTGCGATTAAAATTGCATTGATTACTGTAAAAATGTCACTGGCAGTGAAGGGATTAACACTAGGGGGCGGGGGGTGGGGTTAATATGTATCCTAGTTTGTGTTCTAACTGAAGAGGGGATGGGACTGTGCAGGGAAACTAACAGATCACTGTCCATACTCTGTATAAACAGACAATCTGTCAGTTCACTGCTTAGAGAAACGTCAACTGTGTGTTTACACACACAGCTGCCGGTTCTCCGTGTGCCCCGAGCGATTGCGGGAGCCCAGCGGTGATCGAGACCACCGGGCACTCACATCGGCTCAGGGAGCGAGCAGGGGCGCATGCGCGCACCTCTGGCGGTGTGCAAGCGCCCCCTAGTGGCCGTTTATGCCACCGATGTAGCATAACAGCGATTCGCGCAGCTGAGCCATGCTGCCGCAGTACAACTGTGGCGGCTGGTCGGCATGCGGTTAATAAACATGGGCCAAAAAAGCCCTTAAACAGCATATCTGGCATAGACTCAGCTCACTGGTAAGCTCTACATTGAAGCTAAATAGCCCCCAATATTGCACTACATTACACAAGATAAGTCACCGTGTTGTCAGGGAACCAAACACCCCAGAGCTGTCAAGATACAGTCCCCTGAAGTATTGATCAAAAGGGCACTTTGCAGAGCTGAAGTCCAGAACATAGTAGGAACAGCTGTGTCGACCTGTCTCCCCCTGACCTTTTTCTGCAGGTCCTGTAGTGGAATGAATAAGACCTTGGAGGCCTGGACAGAGTCTTCTGATGTGAGTAATGGTGGAAGCCTGGGAATTAGTGTGCCATCTGGGAGCATGCCCGGCTGGGCAGAGCTATGGAACACTCCCCCCCACCCCAACCCTCAGCTGCAGGTCCTGTGACTCGGTGATGGAAGCTAAATGTTGTGGACTAGTATACATAGGGAAGTGATCCCAACTCTGTGGTGCTGTCACAGAGAGGAATGGAGGTGTACAGGAAAGATGGCTTACAAAATGTGTACTTGCGCTCTGCACTGAAATGAAAGCTACAGAATGTCTGAACTTGCGTGTGGAATTTCGCACCAAGGATTCTGCTAACATGTCAATGTGATATGTCATGGAAAATTTACAGTAAACAGCAGAAAATACATTTGTGTATAGACATTCTTTTATCCTCAAATATTCAGGCCTCAGGCCAGGGATGTTGTGAGTGCGCCTATGTCCAGGAGTTTGACACAATATGGTGGAAGGATAATCTAACAACAGGTGGGTGGCTGTCCTATCCAAGAAGAGGTGGGGCAGAGACTTGAAATGTTTGGCGCCAACACCCGCCCAATTCAAGTCCCCCTTACAACCATGTCAAGACAGTTGGGTAAATAGCATTTTTAGAGGAGGTCAGTAAAAGCAGCCTCCAAATTGTTCCTTTTGCTGAGAATAAATGGACCTCTCTAGATGAATCATGTACCTTGCAAGGAATGTAACAAACTTTGTTAAAAGTAACTACTTTCTCTTTTCTGAAGAAATAACTGTTTTTCACCTTAGTCCTGACAAAGGGCTGATTTACATCATGTGTGGTGACTTGTGTTTTTCTGTAGTGGATGAACAGAGGTCACCAATAGGACACATAGAAAACAATTGTTTCCTATGTGCTCATTCACACCACAATGCTAGTGTGATGTGCGGTGTGGTGCGGTGCAGAAATATGTAGCATGTCTGCATTTTTCCTCAGCGTACTAGATGGCAGCATATGCCAATGTACAGCAGAAATAGGAATGAAGTGTCACAATGGGACACTTCTAATGAAGTAAACCCCCCCGCGCAAATCGCGCATTGCATAGTTCCGTGCTGCCGTGACTTTGCCAGCTGCCCGCACAGTAAATTCCCATGCAGGCCAGTGTGAACCTAGACTTATTCTTCAATGGGAGGCCCAGCATTCTTTATAACCACCTGAGCAAATCTCAGTGTTCTAAAGAGGAAAGTTGCAGTGCCTGTATTCCTTTATTAGACAAGCCTTTGGGAGTTATGCCGGCCATACACGGTTCGAATTTCGAAAGAATTTTCTTTCGAAAATCGTATCTAAGAATTTTCGTATGAATTTCGCACCATTAGTGGGCTGCAGCAACAGCCGATTTTCGTGCGGAAATAAAATTTGAGGAATCGGACATGTTGGAAATTTTTAGAAAAACGAACGATTTTCTGATCAATGATGGGAGAATCGTGCGAGAAACGTAAGAAAATGTACGGAGATAAAAGAAAATGTACGGAGAGAAAAGAAAATGTACGGAGAGAAAAGAAGATTCCCAGCCAAGAAAATTCTTTTCTGTAGCAACATGAGGTGAAATTGAAGGCTTGGTCGGCCGAATTTCGAAAATCAATGGTGGCATCATCGGATCACAAAAAAAAACGAATTTTCTGATTTTGAAAAGAAAATTCGTTCGAAATTTGACCGTGTATGGCCTGCATAACTCCCCAAAAAGGAAATCACAGCAGCTGCATACTGAAATGTAAACGTCATTTTTAATAACATTAAAAGCCAAGTGCAGCCAAGATAAAAAAAAATGAAAATTCAGCACAAGGGACATAACTTACAATCAATAAGACATGTCCCTTGTGCTGATGCCTCTATTGATATGTGAAATCTTCCTCTATCCATGCCTTCACCCCCCACTCCCACCACCGTAATCTTCCTGCAAGAGTTCCGATTATAACTGCACTTTCCGCCCAGTTCTGCCATTCATATGTATTACAGCTTCTATGAATGAGGCAGGATACATCAATGGAGAGGGTGGAACTTTCAATCATCTGCCTGTCCTCCATTTATAGATTGCTTTCTTTTCATAGAAGCTATAGTACAGCTTCTATTAATCGTGGCACTGGGCAACAAGGGCGGGCATAGTTGGGCACTCTTGATGAGACACATTGACAGCCCTTTAGTTCTGTTAACCCCTGCTGCAAAGGAAGACTTTGGCAGCGGAGCGGGAGTGGCATGAACAGAGGAAGATTTCACATAACAGAAAAGGAATCAGTACAAATGCCAGATCCTACTGACTGTAAGTTACGGTATGTACCTTATGAGGATTTTTCCGTTTTTTGTTTTTTTTTGTTTTGACTTCGCATTTAAAAATTGCTTCTGTAGCTATTTGTTTTTTGCTTTATATTTTTTTTTACCAAAAGTCAAATTTTTCCTTTAACCATACAAACAGTAAGAAGCACTAATTTGAGCTAGCATAAAGCGTTCCTAACTCAAGAACAAAAATGTAACCTATTGAACTCTAGTATTTAAATGTATTTAGTGCATTCTTTCTTTTTATTCAATCTTTATCACCTTTATTTTTTTTACATTTATGGCAATATCACCCTTCTTGTTCTAGGGTACAGGATTACCGGACACCTTTCCCTCTCCTCTTATTCATAACAAAGGAGGAAGGTGTTCAGTAGCCCACAGAAATAACTAGGAATAATGTAAGCAGTACAGGAGGCAACCACAGAAAGTTATCACTAGATTTCAGTTATGATCAACTTTTTCAGCATGTATTGAGAGAAATGTATTATTTACAGTTGTGCTCATAAGTTTACATACTCTGGCAGAATTTATGATTTTCTGGCCATTTTTCAGAGAATATAAATAACACAAAAACTTTTCTTTCACTCATGGTTAGTGTTTGGCTGAAGCCATTTATTATCAATCAACTGTGTTTACTCTTTTTAAATCATAATGACAACAGAAACTACCCAAATGGCCCTGATCAAAAGTTTACATATCCTGGTGATTTTGGCCTGATAACATGCACACAAGTTGACACAAAGGGGTTTGAATGGTTATTAAAGGTAACCATCCTCACCTGTGATCTGTTTGCTTGTAATTAGTGTGTGTGTATAAAAGGTCAATGAGTTTCTGGACTCCTGACAGACCCTTGCATCTTTCATCCAGTGCTGCACTGACGTTTCTGGATTCTGAGTCATGGGGAAAGCAAAAGAATTGTCATAGGATCTGAGGGAAAAGGTAGTTGAACTGCATAAAACAGGAAAAGGATATAAAAAGATATTCAAGGAATTGAGAATGCCAATCAGCAGTGTTCAAACTCTAATCAAGAAGTGAAAAATTAGGGGTTCTGTTGAAACCAAACCCCGGTCAGGTAAACCAACTAAAATTTCAGCTATAACTGCCAGGAAAATTGTTTGGGATGCAAAGAAAAATCTACAGATAACTTCAGGTGAAATACAGGACTCTCTGAAAACATGTGGTGTGGCTGTTTCAAGATGCACAATAAGGAGGCACTAGTAAATACAAAAAGTATTTTAAAGCATTTTAAGTTATAATTTTGTCAGGAATCCTAACATAAGGGGCACAGGATTGTACAAGGATGAAAAGCTCTCAGACTTTACTTGGGCTTTAAAATGGAAGTAATACTAGCCCATTATCTGGCACTTACCTGCAAACGATTCCTGCGATGTGCCCACTGGTGAAAGCACCCATCTTCGCCCCTATTCCTTCTGGGGCCGCGGCCTCCGGCTTTGTGACTGGCCGGAGCCGTGTGATGTCAATCCCGCTCATGTGCTTGAGAGCCACCAATCATGGCACACAATGGGAAAGAAACGGCTCGGAGGGCTGTTTCTTCACTGCATGTGCACCGATGACCTCATAAAAATCTGAGCACGTTTAGGAGACATTTTCAGTACATATAGGCCTACCTATATGTAAAAATGTCTCAAGGGGGTTTACAACCACTTTAATGTGCAGACTTATCAGCACCTCTATGAGTGGTTTAAAATTATGCATATGAGCCAACATGCTAACTGTGGTGATGTGTTCTGTGATTGTGTTAAGCCACCGCTTAGGCTTTCTTCCTAAAAAGGAAACAACTATTAACCTGATATAAGTGAGAACCAGTCCATCTGTCAGTAAGAAAAACCTCATTCATTCCATAATTTCTGTATTATATGCAAAAGTGGAACATGCATTACCTCAACCAAGACGTGACTTGAAGAAGCTTTTACTGCTGCTAGCCAAATAAAGTGTAGCAATTTTCATCTGAGATACTTTCTACTGCATATATCTCAGTCATTAAGTCATTTTCAGTTCCAGGTAACATTTAGTCTCATTAACAAATTCATGAGGGTGAAAGTAAGTGGGGGTTAATGTGCAGAAAATATGTATTATCGCTTTGGCTTTGTCCAAGAACATAATTGATGGGTTTGAAATTCATTCCATATGATTGGATTGAGATAGTGTAACTGGAACAAAATGCTCTTGAATTTTCTGACTTTCATTTTTTCTATTCTTGTTCCTTATGCAAAATTTGAAAAATGAATGTATCATAAAACCAAAAATAGAGTTTTTTTTTTTTAACTAACTAGTATAATGCCTTTAAATGGTATAAATAAAGAATAAGAACATATTTTGGGTAATGTGTTCAGACTGGGACAATGGCTTTAAGGGGAAAGGTGCCTTTGAACATATTTTATTTATTTAAACAAAAAAGGAAGATGGACAAATTTATAAAAAAGTACAAACTTTATTTTAAAATCAAATTTGTACTTTTTTTTTTCAATAAAATTTTTGTATTATTGTTGCATCGATACAGTTTAACAGAGTATGGTATATCATCCAAAATAACAAGTCCTACAATGGAACTTATAAAAATTAGAATGAAACAAACACGACTTACAGCAAGAGAGTATTAAATCCAAGAGGCTCCCATATGATATATTGTAACAAAACACAATCTCATGGAATCAATAAAATGGTTCTCTATGCTGGGGATCGCCCAGAACCCCACTCCTCGCCAGACACCCCTAAGGGGCACACATTGTGTCCGGCGAGTAGTCCGGATACGACCCCCCCCCCCCCAGCCCACCCCCTTCTAAAAGGGTCTTCATTTACAAGGAAAATAATCCACGGCTCCTGTGGAATCATATCCTGTAGATACTTCAGACAAAAAGCTTATATGAGCTTATAGTCGGAGTGCCGTTGGTTTGGGAAGTAGCTCTGGATCTGTACCCAAAAGAACCATTCCATAGCCGCATTATGTGGACTAATCCATAAAACTATTCAAAAAGCTAAAATAAAACATAGAATAGAGGAATAGGAAAGAGTAGAAAGGAGAAAAAGAAAACAGAGAAAAGAAGGTAGAGGAAAGTAAGGGTAGGTAGAGTGCCTTTCTACCTGATGTACATCTCCAAGATCAGAGTCACTTCTTGTTGTCAATGCCAGGTATCAGGGAGATTCCGGCATACTGAGCCCAGGGTTCCCATATCAGTATAAATTGCTCAGTCATACCTAATAAGGATCGTACCAGTGTTTCTTGTGCTATTAGATACATAGAGGAGATGAGGAGGGATACACATGGGCAAATCTGGTCAGGACTAGGTACCATCTCATCAAAAGTTTGATGTTGTCCTCTAGGAGAGAGGCATTGCAAATGCCTTTGAGAGATCTAGAGTAAGAATCGTACCAGTCCTCCACTTTCCAGGTGGTCTGGAGATCCTTTTCCCAGCAAATCATATATGGAAATTTGTTTGGATTAGTAGTAAGTGACTCGTAGATTACAGAGATCCCTCCCCTCTGCTCCATGGCTTGACCAGCATTCATATGTTGTGAACCCTGGGGAATTAGGTTTGTTTGACCATAGGGAGTGAATGAAACAAGAGATTTGGTGAAACCTAAACTTCTCAGAATTGGGGAGTTCAAGCTCCTTCACAAAATGTTTAAGAGGCAGGGGGCCTGTACTAGAGAAGAAATGTCCGATGAGGTAGACCCCTTAACCAGCCACCATTTGAAGGCTCTGGAGGACTATGAAATAAGTGAGCTAGCGGTTGACACCCAGAGATCAGAGAGGGAAGCTTCCTCAGCTTATCCCACAGAGAGAGGGAGTGTGATAGGGTCGGTGCTATAATGGGAGGTCTGCTTTTGGGGGGGCACCATAGTAGAAAATCTAGGGTGAACTTAGGCACAGCTTGTCCTTCAATGGCTATCCAGTCAGGTTATTCAACCTTAAGGTAAATGGTAGACAACTGCGCTAATCGTGCAGCTTGGTAGTACCATAGAAAATTTGGGAGCCCCAACCCTCCTTGAGAGAATTTGTTTTATTATTTTTTGAGCACTTGTTCCTTCATTTGGGGTTATCTATGGCAACAGTTCAAGTCCTTATCCTTCTTCCTCTTTTGTTTGAATTTTGAATGAATGTGGTGCCATATTAATCGAGTGACGTCACTATGTTTTAGTATTTTATTTATTTATTTAAGCATGGTTCTGACTAAAAAATATACATATTTTTTATTTTTTTTTGATAAATATTAAATATTGCATATGAATAGTATATGGTATTCTATCCAGTCAGCAGTTGGGGCTTTTTTTTTTAATACATATCATATATATTCCTATCTATCTGATTTCTTGTCAGATTACACTGTTCGAGGTTTCAATGAGGCAATGAAAACCTAAAGGCAGATTCTAAAGGTTCTACTGTACTTTCTCTTTAGCCAGCCCGGAGTACTCAGAATTTTTGGCATATATTACATATCTATTCCTACAACTAGATTTATACACGGTTAAACAACATATAAACCTGAAAAAAAATAAAGATAACAAAAAAACCTTTAGAGTCCATTCACACAGGGGCAACACGACTTCCAGCGCAAATTTTGGAGGCAACTTGGACGCGACTTGAGTATGAATACCAGCATGACTTGGAGTGACTTTAACATGACTTGGGGCGACTTACAACACGACTTTAAGTCGCCCCTGGCCAGGTGACTTTGACCATGGCCAATCAGAGAATAATCAGCTCTCAAGGGGGAACTCCACGCCAAATTTTAAATAAAAAACCTGCATGGGTTCCCCCTCCGGGAGCATATCAGGCCCTTAGGTCTGGTATGGATTTTCAGTGGAGCCTCCCTACGCCGAAAAAATGGCATGGGCCCCCCCAAAATCCATACCAGACCCTTATCCGAGCACGCAGCCTGGCCGGTCATGAAAGGGGGTGGGGACGTGCGAGCGCCCCCTCCCCTCCTGAATTGTACCAGGCCGCATGCCCTCAACTTGGGGGGTGGGTGCTTTGGGGAGGGGGGTCGCTCTTCCCGACAACCCTGGCCGTTGGTTGTCGGGGTCTGTGGGCGGGGGGCTTATCGGAATCCAGGATCCCCCTTTGATAAGGGGGCCCCCAGATCCCGGCCCCCCCACCCTATGTGAATGAGTAAGAAAATTGTTGACACAACGATCTCTCCCAATGTTGACACAACGCTCTCTCCCGCTGAAATGGCTTGTGCGACATGCGCTGCGACTTATATAGGTATGGGGCGTGGTCACCGGGTGATGTCACATGGTGACCCCATCCCTTATGACGTCAAGTCCCGATGCATGCTGGGACTGTGACATCATAATGGGGTGGGGTCACCGGTGACCACGCCCATACCTATATAAGTCGCAGCGCACGTCGCACAAGCCATTTCAGTGGGAGTGAGCATCGTGTCAACATCAGAAGAAGAAAGAAGAGAGAAGAGCGAAGAGAGAAGAGAAAAGAGGGAAGAAGGAAGAAGGAAGGAGGAGACCGTGCTCCTCCGCTAGTAAAAGAGCTGCAAGAAGATAGCGAAGGAGCCGGGAGAAGACGCCGAAGAGTGCGAGAAGAGACCGGACACTGGGAGAAGAGGATAAACAGAGAAGTCGGAAGAAGACCCCCGAAGTCGGAAGAAAACCTGGAGCTGATTAATAAATTACTTTAAAAACCTGTGTTGTGTTTTTTTTTTTTATCGACACTTTTTTCCCCAGGTGAATGGGTAGGGGTACGATGTACCCCTTACTCATTCACATAGGGTGGGGGGCCAGGATCTGGGGGCTCCCTTATTAAAGGGGGCTCCCAGATTTCGATAAGCCCCCACCCGCAGACCCCGACAACCAACGGCCAGGGTTGTCGGAAAGAGGCCCTTGTCCTCGTCAACATGGGGACAAGGTTCTTTGGGGTGGGGGGGGGCAGAGTTCACCCTCGAGAGCTGATTATTCCATGAGAGAGGTGACATTGTCGCTTCAATATAGATGGAGATCCGACTTGGAGGCGACTTCCATTGAAATCAATGGGTACAAGTTGCCTAGAAGTCAGATTGAAGTAGTACAGGAACCTTTTCTAAAGTCGGAGCGACTTCAGAAGTGTGCATTAAGACGGCTCTCGTACATTGATTTTTGCATGTAGCGCAGCTTGAGGGGACTAGGGGCGACTTGAAGTCGGATCCAAAGTTGCCCCTGTGTGAATGGAGTCTGATGGTGTCCCTTTACTAAAATACTTGATTACTGGTAGGTACGGTATCTTTTCTTGCACATATCAAAAAAACCTGCCTGAATTTTGGTTTGCTGAAAAAAAGACTTTCAATAGTATGTATAATGGACCAAAAGGAAGCAAATAAGCAAAGTTCATTGTTAAAGTGGAACTTCAGTCATTTTTTCATCTTTCTATCTATTAAATCTTCTGCCCTTGTTGTTTTAACTTTGGATAGTAAAAAAAAAAATTTCTGCCAGTAAATACCTTATACAGCCAACTTCCTGTTTCTTGTCTAAAAAAACCTAGGTTATGACATCATTCACAGCTCTCTCTCTCACTCTCATGAGAGTTTGCCAAGAAGGGAGTGGGGATGAGTCATAAGAGAGCCAATGAGAGCTGCAGGGAGGTGTGCCTCTGTGTGTGGAAGTGAGCAGGCAGCAGCTTCAGCTGCCCACAGTTAAAATGGCTGCAGCCAGACTCAGTGGTGGGAGATTTCTGCAGCATATTTGGCAAGTACAGAATCACAGTATATATAAAATAATATGCAAAGTGGTTGGAGAGAAGCTTCAAAATGACAAAGATGTTTTATTAAAAATTATGTGAGCAGACTGCAGTTCCTCTTTAAGGTTTACATATATAGTACTTCCCAAGTCCCATGAATATTTCTGCAAGACAAAAAGTAGTGGCGAATAAAAACATAAATAAAACAAGGTAAGACTTGAACCCAGTATAAATGACAATAGTCAATGTATAGTGAATGATAGTGCAGAGGGAGAAGCATGGGAGAACATCTCAGGTTGAAAGGTTAGAGAAAACCCAACAGAAATACATTATTCTGACATAAAGCATATATTAGGAAAATGTGTGCCAAAGAAATATTGAGTTTAATACAGAGAAAGGACTAAAACTGGTAGCAGCTAAAATCCTAAAGTATCATTTGTTATTCTTTGAAAAGCTCACGTTTCCTTCAATAACCTTCAAATCAGTAGAATGTCATGCCAAGTGATTTTATATAAAAGCTTCCCAACAGTAGCATGAGACCATAGAATGTGTACCTCATTATGCAGAAGAAGGTCAGTAGATGCATTTATGTGACATGAAACGTGATATGTGCTGCATATTTTGTATTTTGTATTCATTACTTGACAAGTGTATTAAAACTTTTCAAGTATTACATGCTAAAAATAAATAGCTGGTACATATCAAAACCATATGGATTTAGCTGTTCATCACTTATGTCAAGGCTGTGGAGGTGAGAAAGAGACATGAAATAACAAAGTGGAACCTTTAGCAATACATCACTGTAGGGATTTGACAATGTAATATCAATATTATGGTAAAGACATGTATATGTTTAGGTAGTATGCAGTATGTGTTTTATACATCCACCCGACCTCCGGAAGATTTGCCCCCTTTCATGTCCAGGCCATTTTTAATGATACGGCGCTGCGTTATTTTAACTGACAATTGCGCGGTCATGCAATGCTGTACCCAAATAAAGTGTATGTCATTTTTTCCCCACAAATAGAGATTTCATTCTGTTTGATGACCACTCCATTTTTTCGCGAACAAAAAAAGACTGACAATTTTGGAAAAAAATAATAATAATATTGTTTATTTTCTGCTATAAAACATATATAATAATAACATTTTTTAAATCTAATTTCTTCATAAATTCAGTTCAATATGTATTCTGCTATATATTTTTGGGAAAAAAAATATCCCAATAAGTGTATATTGATTGGTTTGCACAAAAGTTATAGCGTCCACAAACTGTATACTGGAATTTTTATATATTTCTTTTTTTTTTTATATCATTGACTTATAGCGGGGCTGTGATATTGCAGCGAACATTTAGACACTAACTGACACTTTTAACACTTTGCGGGAACCAGTGACACTAATACAGTGATACTGTACTAATGACAGGGGTTAAACATCGAGAGCGATCAAAGGGTTAAATGTGTGCTTAGCCAGTGTTTTTGTTTACTTTGTGATGTGCTTTTACTAAGGCATGTGATGGATTTTCTTTCCCTGCTTTGCTCTATCGCAGGGACGGATTGCACCTAAATGGGAAGGGTGCAGCCTTGTCGGCAGGGAAGATGGCCAAAAGGTTGGAGGAACTTTTAAACTTGGTGCTGGTGGGGGGTGTCATCAGAGGAAGCTATAGCTGGCAGTGAGCGAAGATCAGAGGGTGCCACTGGAGGCCACATTGGTAGTGTAACTAGAGTACCTAAAACCAAGGTGTGTATGTAGACAAAATCATAATGCAGCCACAGAACAAATAAGAAGAAAATAATATGCAGTTCTGCAAAATTAAAATGCATGCTCACAAATGCTATAAGTTTGATTAATTTGAAAGAACTCGAACTGCTGATAGATGAGGAGAATTTCCACTTCATGGGAGTGTCAGAAATCTGTTTGGACAACTGAAATGACTGGCTTGCGACAGTCCAGGGGTACTCCCTGTATTAGAAGGACAGGGAAAGTAGAAGAAAGGGAGGAGTGTGCCTGTAGGTTAAGAACGATTTGCTATTAAATACAAGGGATGGCATTACTAACGGGGTAAGAGAGGAGGTGGAATCCTTGTGGCTGGAGCTTCAAAGGGAAGACCAGTCTCCTCTCACAGTTAGAAATGGTAGCAAAACTTTGTTATCATGAGGGACTTCAATTATCCAGAAGTTGACTGGCTCAGTCATCTAATGCCTTGTACACACATTCGGAAATTCTGATGGAAAAGGTCTGATTGGATTATATTGTCGGAAAATTCGATCGTTTGTAGAGAATTCCGATCAGACAAAGTGCCACGCATGCTCAGATCAAATTACAAGAACGAACGCCATCACGTTCCGAACGATCGGATTTTCCGACAACTTTGTCCGACCGTGTGTATGCAACACCAGTTTAGGACAAAATCTGTCGGAAAAACTCAGATGGATTTTGCTGTCAGAATGTGCGAACGTGTGTACAAGGCATTAGGCTCATAATTTCTTAAATGTCTTGTAGGACAATTTCTTGTATCAATAGATGGAAGCCCAACTAGAAATAATGCTCTGTTAGACCTACTATTTACAAAAAACACAGATCTAATTGCAAACGTAAGGGATAACTTAGGAAGCAGCATTTACAGAATAATTATGTCCAGTGTAAACCATAGGAAAAGGAGACACAAGGGTGGTATAAGAACACTACATTTCAAAAGAACCAACTTTACTAAACTGTACTCCATACTACAGGACATTAAATGGGATCACATTCTAGAAACAAAGAACAGTGAGAAAAATTGAGAGTGCTTTATGAATTCAAATAATGGCATTAGCCAGTACATTCCAATAGGCAAGAAATATAAAAGAACTAAAAGTTAAACCTGGGTGGCTAAATTCTAGCGTAAAAGGCATATTAACAAGAAAAACGTTTAAAAATATAAGGCTGAGAGGGTCACTGTCGGCATTCCAGAACTACAAAGAATGCAATAAGAAAATGTAAGTGCATGATCAAGGCACCTAAAATTGACCATGAGAGACGCATAGTGGAGGAGAGTAAAAAATACTAAATACTAAAAAGGAAAGCATATTCCATAAAGAATAATCAGGGGAAGTTGGTTACAAGTGACAAGGAGAAGGCAACTGTATTAATTGTATTTTACAAAGGAAATGGAGGGGTATAATAAACACGATGGTATAGTTAGTAACACCGCACAAAATGTACACATGTGGCTAACAGGAGCCAGTGTTCTAAAAAGACTTAACTTTTTTTTTTTTAAGGATTTTTCTTGCTAGACCAACCTGTTAACATTCTAAGTAATTCTTACTTCTAGGAAGTAGGCTGTAATCTAGATAAAGGAAGGCCTGCAGAAGTGATATATGCTTATTTCTCCAAAGCATTCAATACAATGCCCCATAAATGCTTAATTTACAAATTGAGGGCTGTTAGTATTGACAATGGTATATGTACCTGAATAGAAAACTGGTTACAGGAGTGCATCCAGAGGGTGGTGATAGTGTATATTCTGAATGGTCTGAAGTTGTATGTTGGGTACCCGTTGGCTCAGTCTTGGGGTCAATTCTTGGGGACACTTTCTCATCCCACATGCACTCTGGCTCCCATCCTCCCTATACATCAACTTATTCCTACTGTTACACATCAAGGGTTTCCATCTAACACCCACATCCTGAGGAGTTTGTCCATGCTATTTAAACAGAGACTGTCCTAATCAATCTATCTCACTACTCCTAGCCCGGGATGATCTTAGCCCTTGTACATACGGTCGGAGAATCCGTCGGAATGTGTCCTATCGGACCGTGTCGTCGGATAATCCGACTGTGTGTGGTATGCATCGGACTGATTCCGTCGGAATATCCGTCGGACCCAATTTTCCAACATGTTGGAAATATTTCCCGACCAACTGGGCTGATCGGACATACTCCGATCATGTGTAGAGAATTTTGATCGGACCAAGTGCCACGCATGCTCAGATCAAATTCCTACATCAAAGCTATTGGCTACTAGCCTGAATGTAGTCCCATCGTAACGAAATTACGTCATCACATCAAGTTTCGGACAAGATCTTACGGACAAAATCCGACGGGCAAAATCCGACGGATTTGGTTGTGGAAATCTCCGACCGTGTGTACAGGGGCTTAGGCATCCCTCAAAGGATCATCTGCTGATATTGTCAGCCATACTCTGAACTTACTTTACTGCTATAGAATAGTTCCGGTAAGTTTGCACAGAGCATCTTCTTTCCAAATTAGTATATGGCTCCCAGCTTCTATGAATGTGATTGCTTCTCCCTCCTTGGACTTTTATGCTAACTAGCCTTATTCTAATTGCAGAGTGATTGCCTGTATGCTAGGACATGTGTGCAGCTGCTAGTACCTGTCAATAGACAATATTGTCTGTTTTTAACTCTTATTTTGTGTGAAGGTTATCAATAATTTTTGGGTTTTGTGTTTTATATGTGCAATCATTTTTTTCAATAAAGCTGGGACTTTTTATTCAACCAAGTGTTCTACAATGTGACTTTCTTGGAAAACTCATCTCCAGTTGTTCACATGTATGCATCGTCACGTGGACAGCACCAGTTATTGCTCTGTATTTTTGTTTATTGATTAGGGTTATGGTTGATCCAGGGATCCACACTTCTTTCACTCTCCTCTCCACTACCCCTTCCCCACTTTATTTATTTATTTTCTTGTGTGTCACGTCTTGTTTTGTCACTATGCACATTTGCTGTGATGAGTAGGGTCACAAGTCCCAGGGCCTGTCCTGAAAGTCTGGGGAGGGGGTAGACATGGCCTTCTGGATTAGTTTGCCCTCTCTCTTAGGGTTGGGGTCTCCCTTCGGGGAAGCCTCACCTAGTATTTGGGTGGGTCTGTTTTGGTAGACCTTCCAAAGAACAGGGTCTGCCTGGTTTCAGCCAGAAAGACCAAGTTTTAAGTGTCCTTGTCCCTGTCTGGAGCCTAACGCCCCAGGGGATTCAGGACAAGTGCCTCTAATTTTAGAGGGCGTGTGTACCCGTTAGCACTTTTTTGTGTCACTCTTTATGTGTGTGCACATTTTTTGTGCACCGCGTGAAGTTTCTGAGTGTGTTTTGCATGCCACAGGCTTTCACAAAAAAAATCTCTTCTTTTTATCATTGTTATGTATTTGGGGTAAATTCTGTTTATTTTGTTCATAAGCGATATAGAGGTTTGTATAGATAATTCAATGTCAGTGTAGTGCCGGCTCCTGAAGAGCACGCGCTATATTTTTGAAATGTAAGGTTACACCTGAACTGTAGTTTGGTTTGGGTACGATTATTCAAAATTTTGACCTCAGCATCAGTCTGGCTAGACTATAGTTCAGCCTGGTCACCGGGGGCACTGTCTCTTCTGGCAGGCATGGAACCATAGTCTGGTTGGGTGCTTTAAGGTTACTTTCTATCGGAGCCCGCCCAGTGGGAGTGTCACTCTTGATGTGCTTTCTGGGAGAGGGTACTTAAGATGCGGATGTCATGTGGTTCGGGGATCCGGTCCAGAAGGGTGTTCTGACACAATGGTCCTGGTCCTCCTGACCAGCCCCCAGGAAGGCTATGGCCTGGGGTGCGGATCCACCCAACTTTATGTCTCGGGGCTGGCTAGCCCGAGGCAAGGAAACTAAAGAAAGGATTCTGAGGTGGTCCGGTGCTGTCTCCGGTCATGGAGAGGCCCAGCGACTTTGTAGCTATCCAGGGGAGGACTCTTCAGAAGAAGGCCACACACGGGTTGGCTTCTTAGCAAGAGCCTGATAGGGCTGAAGTACCTAAGTGAATCCAATCTCGTGGGTATCGCCAAACCTGATACCTGAAAGATTCAGGTATCACATGAGTGTTCTACAAGTTCTAGTTTCCTACATGTGCTACAACAACATCTGTGGCAGAGACTTATTCCTACATGTTCTACAACAACGTCTGTGGCAGAGACTTGTTCCTGATTTAAGCACCTTGTTGGCTGCTAGGCCTTGTGAGAGAGGGACTATCCAACTTGAGTGAACATCCGGCTGTGAATGGCTATTCTCTGGATTTAGTCGAAGTAAGCAAGTTCTTTATTATTGACTTTGACACTAAGAGTATTTTCCTCCTAACCCTCTGATTCTATTCTAAGAGACTGTTCATTAACTACGTTTTTTGCAAATAAAAATCCCTTTAAGCGGATCTGTCGTCGGTCTCTAAAGTTTCTGGGCCATCTACCACGGGAACCCCTAGACACAAATCGAGGTAAAAAAGGTAACAGTGGGCCCAATCAAACCAGCAGCTCCTTCGGGGGGTTAGTGCTACATCAGTGTTTGCTGATGATACAAAGTTAAGCAGGGTAAAATCTTTACAATGGGATATAGAAGATGTATCCTGCTGCTTAGAAGACCTTGATAAAATAAAGGGGTGGGCAACTACATGACAAATAAGATTTACTATTGAAAACTGTAAAGCAATGCATTTGGGGGCTAAAATCTCACTAGGGGGAGAACCTCTGGGGGAATCAAGGATGGAAAAGGATCTGTGGGTCCTAGTAGATCAAAGGCTCAGCAATAGCATGCAATGCGAAGCTGCAGCAAGAAAGGCCAGCAGACTATTGCCATGCATTAATAGGGTATTTACTCTAAAACTATAATTCTACCACTTTACAAAACTCTGCTTGAGTATACTGTCCAGTTCTGGTCACAAGTCCTCAGGAAGGATGTGCTGGAACTGCATAGAGTCCACAGAAGAACAACAAAGCTAATAAGGAGTCTGGAGGACCTTAGTTATGAGGAACGACTACAATCATTAAACTTATTCTCCCTGAGGAAGAGACAGTGAAGAGGAAATATGATCGCAATATACAAATATCGAAATGATTTTTCTAGCATATGAAGAAAACTATTCAGTCTCAGGTGCCAATGACCCCACTGACCTCACTGAAAAGTGGAAGTGAAAGGAGTGGTCAGCAGCCAGGACAGTGCAATGAGGGGAGGCAGGTAAGTGTTTAGGGAATGGGGGACACAGTTAGTGGGGTATTTTTTTTTTTACCTTAATACAGGAAATGCATTAAGTTACAAAAGAGTTTGACTTTACCACTTTAAGATATCTATTGGATAATGATCAGACCCATCACTGAAGTTGCCTTCGTTCTAGACTTTACAGGGATTTAGATACAGTTTCATAGATAGATAGATCAATAAATAGATACAGATAGGCAAGAAGTCTTTTTAGTTGTAAGTTGTTATTTCATAAGACGCTTTCTTCATTTGTATGTGTGTACAGCAGTTGGGATTTTCATATACCAGACTGCAGATTTTTCTTTATTAGATAGTAATAGGCAGAGCTGAGGGAACCAATCTACCAAGATTCAAGGTCAAAACCAGATCAGGCTGATTCACAGATATTGGATATTGGCAATTACTAACTAATGAGCTAGATGGTCTAGCCAACAGATTTTTTTTTTTATTCTTGTTTTACCATTGCTATGCTACTTTTTTTTAATAATCTGAGCCCTACAGCTAGAATCACAGGAGAGGATTATCAAACTACTGATACAGGGTTTTTCTTTATTTCATTACTGGTAATATATGTACAGTAGGCCTGTGCCATCAGATGCCACAATGGGAGGGCGACTGCAGTTATTTTAATCACTGAGGACATTGCGTGCATAGGACTGATCTAGAAAAAAAAACTTTATCTGGCTTGTCTCTTGCACCCATGGCTTCCTCCCCTTCTATACTGTGCCTTGAAAAAGTATTTATACCCCTTGAAACTTCCCACATTTTGTTATAACCAAAAATGTAAATGTATTTTATTGGGATTTTATGTAATAGACCAAAACAAAGTGGCACAGAATTGTGAAGTGGAAGGAAAATTATAAATATTTTTTCAATATTTTATTCAAATGAATACCTGAAAAGTGTGGCATGCATTTGTATTCAGCTTCCTAAACTCTGCTACCTAACCTAACCTAACCTAACCTAACTAAAATATAGTGGAACCAATTGCCTTCAGAAGTCACCTAATTAGTAAACAGAGTCCACCTGTGTGTAGATTAATCTCAGTATAAATACAGCTGTTCTGTGAAGCCCTCAGAGGTCTGTTTGAGAAACTTAGTGAACAAACAGCATCATAAAGGCCAAAGGACACACCAGACAGATCAGGGATAAAGTTGTGAAGAAGTTTAAAGCAGGGTTAGGTTATAAAAAAATATCCTAAGCTTTGAACATCTCATGGAGCACTGTTCAATGCCTCATCGGAAAATGGAGAGAGTATGGCACAACTGCAAATCCACCAAGACATGGCCGTCCACCGAAACTGACAGACAGGGCAAAGAGACTATGTGCTTATGGACTTGCACCCCACAGAAGTCTATGCAACCAAGCAGTACCATGATCTGCCAGCTCTGTACTTTTCTTTTTACTAATGTGGTGGTTGAAAAAGATTATGCTTTCAGTTTTAGTTAAGACTGACTTTTTGACTTTGCTTTAGATTAAATATGTAATTATGACAATAGTAACACTATTACATAAAGGATATAGTATACATCTTTGTGCTATAATGCTTTTGGGATGAAATTCATCAAAATATGCATTACCTATCATAAAAATGAATTACAACACAAATTGCCAGGAATTCAGTTGCTGAGGTTAATAGGCTATGACTGTTAAATAAATCATTGTTCTTTGTACCATGTAATAGACGAGTCTTTGGATCACAAATTCCCTAATCGCAAATTATATTCCCAAATTAAAAACACTCATGTTTGAATGACCAAGAGCAAACACATTTATGCAAGAAAAATACTTTAATTAAAAGGACATTACACCCACATATTAAGGGTGATCTTTTCAATTTCAGACTGCAATGCATTCCAATTGGGACATCGCTAAAGGTTAATATGGAAATAATGCTGTATATTAGTACTATGACCTTTATATTTTATGTAGGCTCCCTTCAACCGAACCTCTATTGTTGTCAGGTGCACTGTAATATTCGTAGGAAGTCAGGAGCCCAAATATGCAGATCCTACCTGTAAAGCGATAAAATACCACAACAGAAAACAAAGACACATTTCAACAATAAATAAGTGAATTTAAAAGCTATCTTACCTGGTTTTTATGCAGAGTCTAAGATAATGATCCATAAAGCATTTGGACTGTGAAAGAAAAATAAGTGCTTTGCTTCTGGGAGCTTCAAACTAGCCATTACCCACAATGCAATTTCAGCCACCAATGAACTCCACTTTTTGCAAAATGCCTAAAATTAGAAGCTCGCTGCCATGTATTGCTGAAGCTGTTAGTCAAAAGGAACTACAGCTAACCATCCATTATTTAAATGTACTTAGATTGTTATCCTAAGTGGAGTTCTGCTTTGATAATAATTACCATATGATTGCACATGCATTTGTATTCTGTTAAAACACATTAATACAGACTAAATTACTTTTTCAATTCTTTTAAACCAAATATAATAAAGCTCTACATACTCCCATCATCCTGTTATGCTACCCTTCAGCCAGTGTTTCTGCTGTACTGTTCACATACCATACCATTCTCTATAATGGAGGACTGGTGCATGTGCAGTACAAGATCTGTCTGGCCACAAGGTAAAGCGCAGACTCAAAAGTCAAACCTGGGGCCTTTTATTCATAGATTTTGAAAAGTGAGCCGCTTATACAGTATGTGCTCCGTAAAAGTGGTAAACAGTGCGTGCTCATTTTTTTATAATTTTTTTTTTGGAGCACATATATGTGGGCTGTGCACATTGATGTGAATATTTAATATTTAAAAGGACACGCTATTTTTGGTTGCATGATGCTAGCATGATCATGCCCTTCCTCAGATAGAAACACATAAGCCTGAGGAAGGGGGTGAGGAAGGGAGTGATCATGATGCTAGTCTGAAACTGTCATGCAATCGAATACCTATGACATGTTTATTTTTCGGGGTATTTTTGTATTTATTTTTTTGTGCAGCAAACCTGCTTCAACTTTCTCTATATGTGGCCCGTGGGACGGCTTGATTGCATTGCACAGTGAGATTGCCAAAATACTATACATCACACCTGATTTGGAGATTTATATGTGTGTGTATATATATATATATATATATATATATATATATATATATATACAGTATCTCACAAAAGTGAGTACACCCCTCACGTTTTTGTAATGTAATGTAGTGAGTGTACAGCTTGTATAACAGTGTACATTTGCTTTCCCCTCAAAATAACTCAACAAACAGCCATTAATGTCTAAACCGCTGGCAAGAAAAATGAGTACATCCCTAAGTGAAAATGTCCAGATTGGGCAAAAATGTAAATATTCTTATATGACTTCCCCCCCCCCCCCCCCCCCCTTCAGCCTCTGCAGCAATGTTGGCAGCACTCATACATCTATTTCTCAAAGGCAACCTCTGGATATGATGCTGAGCACGTGCACACAACTTCTTTCATGGCGAGGCCTTTTCTGAGTGGAACATGTCCTGTTAAACTGCCTAGGCCATCTTTATGTAGAGCAACAATTCTTTTTTTTTTCAGATCCTCAGAGAGTTCTTTGTCATGTAGTGCTATGTTGAACTTCCAGTGACCAGTATGAGTGAAAGCGATAACACCAAATTTAACACATCTGCTCCCCATTCACACATGAGACCTTGTAACACGAATGAATCACATGACACCGGGGAGGGAAAATGGTTAATTTGGTACAATTTGGACATTTTCACTTGGGGTGTACTCACTTTTGTTGCCAGGCATTTAGACATTAATGGCTATGTGTTGAGTTATTTTGATGGGACAGCAAATTTACACTGTTATACAAGCTGTACACTCACTACTTTACATTGTAGCAAAGTGTCATTTCTTCAGTGTTGTCACATGAAAAAGTATAATAAAATATTTACAAAAATGTGAGGGGTGTACTCATTTTTGTGAGATACTGTATATATATATATATATATATATATATATATATATACACACACAAATAAATAGCACAAATCATAACTAAGAACTAAGAACACAATTAAAGGAAGTGCTGCCTAGTGAGCCATAACACGCCGACACAAATGCTCACATCACGCTCTTCTCCCATCCCTTCTCTGCTTGTCAACACATAGAACTCAAACTAAGCAGCCATTGCACATATCTGTTCATGAATCATCCTCGCCTATGTGATGTGTAGCCTTGCATGTTAACCATTTCATACAACCATAAGATATACAGTGTAATGGTTGGATTGTACATTCTAAAATCCTTCCAGAAATAAGAGTTATGGGTGTAGGCTTTTGTGCTGAATTATCAACTGATTCCATGTTTTGGAGGGAGTAGCAGCTTATCTATATAAAATGATGGTGCTGTCGAAGGATTAATGTGCTGCTCCAATTCCATTCACCTTTTTTGGCCATGGTGATTCATATGTGTGCAGGCTAGCTGTTTAGTTTACCAACTGTCAAAGATTTCCACATTGACATATATGACACAACCACCCTGTAGAGGGAAATGCAGGTGCATCTTCAAAGTAAAATCGTCCTAAACGAAATAGGAGGCTGCAGTTGTTGACCTACTGAAAATGTCAGTTGCCTGACTATTGCTTTAACTTCAATATTTTCCAACATGTTATACTTACCTGTTCTGTTGCAGTGGATTTGCAAAGAGCAGCCTGGATTCTCCTCTTCTCGGGTCCCTCTTTGCTGCTCCTGGCCCCTCCTTCATGTCGAGTGCACCCACAGAAAGCAGCTTGGTCTGGGGGGCACCCAAGCCAAGCAGCAGCTCCGTGTGTCCATCCAGACACAGAGCTGCCATTCGGGCCCATCCCCTCTCTTTTCTGATTGGCTAACTGACTTTGACAGCCGCGAGAGCCAATAGCGCCGCTGATGTGTCTCAGCCAATCAGGAGGGAGAGTTCCTAATGGCCAAGGGACTCGTGGACATTGCTGGACAGAGATGGGGCTCAGCTAATTATTAGGCTGCTACACACAGAAGGTAATTAATGATAAAAAGCCTTCTGTCTTTACAACTTGTTTAAAACCTAGCTCCACCTTAAATCTAAGTCTCTGGAGCCCCTGGAGCATTTATTTCATAATGAATCTCTACAAAAAAATTACTTTTTCGTAGGGATCTGGTCAAGTGGCATCACTTTTTTCCTTCAACATCTTCCACCTTTTGCCTGTGAGCCCAGGTGGATTGATGACTGTACCCCCAGTGGGCAGGTCCTTCACACCCTGCACCCACACAAAGTAGATATGAGGATTGGACATCATTAAGTTCGGAAGAACACCACCACTGGATTGCAGAGGAATTTGTTTTTTTAGGGGAATTAATATGATAGTGATATCTTCTGAATTGTTGGGTATTAGATAAAAAAAATGAATTAGGCTTTTAAGGGGTTATAAAGGTTAGGTTTTTTTTTTTATAATAAACATTTCATACTAACCTCCTCTGTGCAAGAGTGCTGTACAGAGGGGCCCCCGATCCTCCTCTTCTGGGGTCCTCCAGTGGCGCTCCTGGCTCCCCCTCTTATTGAGTGCCCCCATGGAGAGCCCCACCCCCAGCTCCTGTGTCACTGGCTTTGATTGAGAGCAGTGGGATCCAATGCTCCTG
Organism: Lithobates pipiens; assembly: GCF_037356315.1. NCBI lineage: Eukaryota > Metazoa > Chordata > Amphibia > Anura > Ranidae > Lithobates > Lithobates pipiens. The sequence continues at coordinate 457,866,529 of NW_027507764.1, read as the reverse complement.
CTGCTATCAATCCAGCCAATGAGGACAGCGGCTGGGGCTGCTCTACTCGTCCCCGCCACTAGAACCATCAGGTTCAGGTAAGTAAAAGGGGGCTCTGGGGGGCAGCTGCACTACAAAAGTTTTTCACCTTAATGCACAGAATGCATTAAGGTGAAAAAACCTTGAGAGTTTACAACCCCTTTAAGGGTCAGAATGAACAACTGCTTCAACAATAACATCGTCATTACTAATTATAACAAAGTGATACATATCTTTTTATGGTTGGCTTTGCTACAATAGCATTTTTTTTTTCAAAACACAAAGAAGACAAAAAAGTCACAACTCTTTCTCATTTAGAAAACAGAAATGTTATTTCTGGTATAATGTACATCAAACATATTCATAAATAAATTCAAGAAATTTGTGTATTTTTCAGCACGTACTACAAAAACATAAACAAAATGGATAAAAGTGTAAAAAAAAAACTCACTAAGAAAAGAGGGACAGGAAGGAGCTAGGGCTTATTGGAGTTAATTAGTGCTTAGTAAGGGATTATATGAGAACAATTGTATTAAAGAATTAAGAATTTAATTTAAAAAAAGGAAAATGCTTTGTCACTTCTGGATTTGCCAAAATTATGTAGCAGGACAAACATTTAATCTGCACATAAAAGCTACAACAAAATACAATGTTTATTAATTACTAAAGAGTGGTGAAGAAAGTGATTTGAGTGAAACTGATTTCACTTCTTTTAACCTCCCCGGCAGCAGAAACTCATAAAATTTGAATCACTTAGCTGCTTAAGCAAAACTTTCTGCAAAAAAAGATTTTAACATTTTTAATTGAGAGGATTCATGGGGTTAAGTTTGGGGGGGGGGGGGTGTATTCAGGGTTTATTTAGAATTTTGTGCATTTGTGCATTTTCTTAATTTGTGTGAAATGTTTCTTTACATTTTTTAATTTGACTTTTTTCGCTTTCTGTTTAATTTTTTTCCTGTGAAAGAAATGTTGAATAACGAGACTAATGATGGGACCATTTTGTGGCTCAAGAACTGGTATATGATAGGTGGAAGACACTTCTGTAACATTCAGGATCCCTTTATAGCCTGCTACACCCTTAAAGGATAAGTTCACTGTTTAAAAAATAATAAATGCACATTTTTTGCAGGTAAAAATGTGTATGCATGGCACCAGATCACTGGTGCCATGCAGGTCTCCTGCAGATCTGTCAATATATATGTGTGCCCATACATCACATACAGGCAAGCAGATACACTGACAGGAAGAAGCAATGAACTACCACAGTGCTCCACATCGCCAAAGTAGTTCATTGAGAGCTATTAGCTGACAACTGCAAAGGATGTCGGAGCTTTTAGTTCATTTGCACACAGAGCTGGTTGAATGAATGGCGCCACTGATTTCAAAAAGTGACAGTTAGTATGGGGAACTTCCCCCCTGTACTGCTGTCACAAGGAGAGGGGGGAGGGGGGGATTGGGCAATGGCTGCAGCATTGAGTTACATTTTACAGCCTAAAAACAATAAACGTATCCTTTAAATACTTAATTTCTCATACCTACGTGCCTGTATATGGACCAGAGCAATGTTTACATTTGCACTATAGGCCTGTTTATTTGATAATAACTTTATCATTACATGAAATAACAATTAAGACATACACTGTTTTGCAAAAAGCTAGCCTCATTATTGGGAATATGGTTTTGCAAAAAAAATTATTTTCTCTATGGAATTTATAGACGAGTAAACATACAAATATGAAAAATACCCTTGTTTTCTGTTTGACCAGTAGTATTTTTAAAACATGTAGGTTTACTGTAAATAAAAAGATTGAATTTTACTCTATAATTTGTGCTGTTTAAAATTAAGTTTTTGGTACAAAGCACGACAAAGTTATTTGCAAATGAAAAAGGCATTTTGTTCTTAACTTTGTGCACCTGCTTGTTATGGTACATTGAAAAAGCAACAAACAAAGCAAATAAAAAAATATTATTAATGATAAAAAAAATAATAATAAAAAAAAATCAGCAGAAAAAAATGCTGAAGAGAATATAGGGTTAAATAGAAACACATTTTCATTTAAAACAATATCTTTTTTATGCAATGTCATATGCAGATCAAAGGTCACACCTTTGATCTATATTTAAATGAAGTAATAAATACAATAGAACAATACATATTCAGATTCATTGCATTTTGGCACTCCTGCTTTGTAATACAAAACATTTGCTGGCTGCCATGTTGACAGCCGGTATTTGGCAGTAATAGTGGCTGGGTTACCAGGGGAGAGAAGCTGCATCCTAAAAAAACTAGTTGAAATTTTTTATGATGTATCAATTATATTCAATATCATTAAGTGGTTAAAACATCCAAAGCCACCTTAATTTTATCATTCCTAATGACTCCAATGAATTTTGCTGAAATAATGCAATTTCGTTGAAATGTACCTATTTTCAGGGAAATTTAATTTCTAAACTTAACTCATGTAGACTGAGGCATATCATCACTACTGCATGTGTTCAAATTGGAATTCTTTACTGGAATTCTCCAGCAGTGGATCAGTAGCTGCAGGCAGGTTTATTGTTTATATCTGTAGTACAAAGCAAATACACTTTGATACATTTTTTCACAATATATTTTTTATTTATAACATAGCTTCATCAGCCCTCATTATAGTTTTGGTTGGATGCAGGCGACATGAATCACCAACAAACATGTCATCATTGAAGCTGGTGAAGTGTGTACAGAATACCAAATTTAAAGTGGATTAAGCAGAATATCCCCATCGCATACATTCCTGGAGATGGTTAGAATTCCATTGCACTTACCTGATGAAGAGGTCAACGTGGCCCCCGAAACTGCACAATTTACTACTGTGCTGTGATCACTTTAATACATTTTTGGATGTTAATTTGAAGATCCCTGGTGTGCTAGGGATATATATTTCAATTTTAAAAAGTGAAATATATATCACATATATATAACACGAGCTGCAGTCTTTGACATTTAAATTAATAAAACATTACATATCATGAATAATTGCTATTTTTTTTTTATTAAAAGCATGTTTTAACCTTTATTTTGTTATTTGTTGCATTACAGTGCTGCCAATCTCCTGCAGGTTGTTTGTAACCACTTATATTTCCATATGCATCCACTCCAGCAATGGCTGCATTGCGTTTCTCAGGATGAGTTTTTTGATGGTGACCATGGGCCTGTGAACTATGACCGTGTAATGGGTGATAAAACAGCCACTTGTAATCTCTATCCAAAGCTCTTATGACGGGGTGATAATATATGAACACAACTGGGAAACAGGAACAGAGAATTGTCATTCTACAGCAGGAAGTGGCTGATAAAAGATGTTCATGGCAGAAATTTTAAAGTTAAATTACATCAACCCAAAACATCACTAGTTTGTGTTCCCCACCACTCCATAGCAAGGGTTAAAATTACATACAATTATGGTGCAGAAATAAAGATAACAATATAAAACAGATATATGTACATGTACTGTACAATCAACATATGCTGTATAATAGTTCAAAATGTGATAGTAACACGAATCAATAGTCATGTGAATTGATCATGACAGCTGGAAGTAAGTCTCAAAATAAGTAAATTTCCATATGTGAGGATGATAAATCCAAAGATTCAACCACTAATATGTGATTCATCACCACAATGTGCAGCCAGCAAGCTTACCAGTCATAATGGACTCATATTCCTTTGCTACTTTTGGTGGAGTCAACAAAGCAGTTAGAAAATTCCCATCAGCTTGATATACCGTAAGGGGTGTATACAGATCTCCCAATACTCCAGGTCGAGGTAGATGGTCACCACATCACAAGCCAACCTCCCATCTCATGGATATATGTAAAGGAATACCAAGTATCTGCACTTAGTGTAAAACAATTACTTAAAATCTTTTATTAAAATGTACCAAACACTTACAGAAATGCAATGTATAAGCAGCGCTGTATACAACAGCCGTCCCAAAGACAGTAAGGTAGAAGTTCTGGATCAAAACCATAAAGACATCATGGACACAGACTCTTTCCGACACGTTTCGTCATACTTGACCTCGTCTGGGGAGTGACAAAGTCAAGTATGACACCCCAGGCGTAGCATTTGTGGGATGGTCCCATTGACTTCAAAGGACATGCTTGGCAAGCAGCACCACCTGCTGGCGCTATATAAATCATGTATAATAATAATAATAATATTTCATACAACCTAGTCTGTAAAATTGTCAATAAATACAATTGTATGTATTAGTAAAATAGGTCATTTCAGCAGCCCATAGATAAGTAAATAAATTGACTCAATTCTCCCATCCACACAGTTAAGTTGGATGGGGAAATCCTTCCCACAGAGCTATTATATTCAGACAACAAGGCGACTTTCCTACCATCAGAATACAAGTGGAGAAAATCCAACCTCCCTACCCATACAGTGAACGCTAAACAACGTAGATGGACAAATCTCCAGTGGTGCTGCCTGCCATCAAAAAGCCCAACAGTGCCTGCACCTGATTGGTTCCAGATGCTGCTTGGCCAATAATCTTCCACCAGGATCCTTCAAAGAGGAAATTGGCAGCTTAACCGCTTCCGGACCGCCCACCGCATATATACTGTGGCAGGGCGGCCCGGCTGCACAAAATCATGTACCTGAACATGATTTTGTGCACACAATCTAGGGGGTGCACACGCAGCCGGAGTGCCGCTCCCACTGTGATTGGACACAGCAAGAGCCAATCAGAGGGTCTGGCCAATCGTTTGGAGGAAAGGCATGTAAACAAGGCTGAAGTGGTTAAAGAGGAGCTCCAGTCTCCTCGATCCAAAATGTTTTACATCAGCAGCTACAAACACTGTAGCTGCTGGCTTTTAATATATGGATGCTTATCTGTCTAGGTATGTTCTCACCCAAACCGATTCTTTAATCGATTTTGGGTCCAGATGCCGGCATCATAAGGGAAACCATTAGAGAAGCCTTTCAGTTTCACACTCGGCTTCCCACTGTGCATGTGCGAGCCGTGCTGAACTTTGTGAATGGTCCCGCAGTCTTCTGGGACCTGTGATGTGTCCCAGAAGGCTGTGGGGGAAGGAAAGGGGTGGAACTTCTTCCCAGATCGCAGAGGCAATCCTACTGGAAGTGGGGGAGTGGGTACCTGTCAAAACCCCCAAAAAATAAAGTGCCAAATGTGAAGGAGAAGGGGTAAGAAGAGGCAGAGCAGAACTTCCAAATTTGGGTGAAGTTCCGCTTTAAGCAGAAGTCACACAAAAATATATCAATAAAAAACAAATCAGGTTAAGTCAGCACAGTGGCTAGTGGTTAGCACTTCTGCCCAGCAGCACTAGGGTTGCACTAGGTACCAACCATGGCACTATCTGCCTGGAGTTTGCATGAACTCCCTGTGCCTTGGTGGGTCTCCTTCCACACCCCAAAGACATGCTGGTAGGTTAATTGAATCCTGTCTAGATTGGCCCTAGTATGTGTATGAATGTGAGTTAAGGAGCTTAGATTGTAAGCTCCTTGAGGGCAGAGACTGATGTGAATATATAATATATATGTAAAGTGCTGCGCAAATTGATGGTGCTATATAAGTCCTTGTAATAAATAAAGATTGAATGGGTTGCCTTTGGCATTTTACTTAGTCTGAATCTTGGATGATTCTACAAGACAAAATAAAAGGCACATTATGCATTCGTCTCGCAGCAGTCTTATTGGTCCTAGTGGTGTATTCTGAAATATAGTCCTTTAGTCTTTTGGTAAATCTTTGGCAGCTAATGCAACAGTGTTAAAGCACTCAACCTTTTCCCTTTCCTTCTCGGAGACGTTGGCAATGACACTTCTGTCTTTTCATCCATCCATCAATCTCCTAATATAGTGCATTTTCACTTTTCCGTCCATAGATACCAAAGTGTTATTTAACCTGCTACCTTCTACTAAGTGTAGAATAAAGGAAAGCTAAAACAGTAATATAAAAGAAAAGCAGGTGACTGATCTTGCCATTGTCTGTATCTAAATGATATTTTTATTCTGGGCTAGCCAACCCTTTATTCAGATCAATATCAAATAAGATGTAGCAACAGCATTGTATTCTGTAGTTTCCTTACTTCTAGGAAAGGCATGGGAGTTAAATCATACAATAGCAAACACATCCTACATTTGAAATCCACAGTATATGAAAGCTTTAAATATTGCATCTTGTCATAAAAGCTTATGGCAGCATTTGTGTTTCTTTATAAGTTAATGGCTTTATGTCTGTCGAGTGCTGAAGTCAATGAAACCAAGAGAATATATCCATGTAATATCAAGAAACAAATTAAATGGGTGACCTTTCCAGCATTCTACACAACAAGCGAGTGGAACAGCATGAGCTGCCTGCTGAATGGATGTATGGAAAATCCAGGTCGCTGTGCATGCACATTTCACAGAGCAGGACTTGTGTGCTTTGCTGCACAGGAAATTACCTTTATACGATATGTGCCAGAGGGAAATGTTACCTTGATCATTGTTATAGATATCAAAGATTCATATTACTGGCTTGTTTAATAAAGTAAAAGACCCCAAATGAAAACTCACAGGTACCAATCAGGGCACATATTCCAAGGCTCTGACAACAATGAACAACCTGGTTGCTTTGGATTATTGTTCTTTGTACACCAGCACTGCTCTCTGAATTGTCTTATTGAAAAAGTCCATTACAATAAGGTTAAGCTGGCCAAACATTATGCAAATTTTGAAGGGTCACTGATGAACCGGCTCAATTCGCTCTGTGGGTGGTCCTGTCGCCACCCTCGCACCCCACCTGAAAAACTGAAGAAGGCAAATAGAAAATTGTCAGCCTGCAGTCATTGTTCACATATCCTGACAGCCGCTGGTACCAGCTGTCCTAACACAACAGAAGTTCAAGAAGAAGTACAGCCAAAGCTCCTTTGGCTGTACTTCTCCTGTGATTCACAGGAGTGCAATTCATTCTGCACTCCCGTGACCCATTTTCAGCGGGCTGAAGCCTGCTATCTGCTGACGTCACAGAGCCAGTCCAGGCTCAGGAGATATCGCGACACTGAAGTCGGGATCTGCCCACATGCCTGGACGGGCACTGGCTCAGGCTCTCAGCGAGCCGCTGGGAGCCTGAGCCAGCCACTCCCGCCCCTCCACAGCCCAGCGCTCAAGTGAGTGTGGGGGACAGAGCAAAGAGCTGGTGACTGACAGTCACTGGCTCTCTGCTCACGGAGCGCTGAGAACCGAGTGATCAGCGGTGTTAGAGCACTCGCTTCTCGATGTTACAGCTGGCAGGGGACAGATGCAGCATCGGACAGATGCTGCATCCACCTAGGCATGTATGATTCAGAAGAAAAAATTAACCCCATAATTTTCTTTTAAAAGTAGTGCTGATAGTCAATTTAACCGCTTCAGCCTGGGAAGATTTTACCCCCTTCCTGACCAGAGCACTTTTTGCTATTCGGCACTGTGTCGTTTTAACTGACAATTGCACGGCCGTGCGACTTTACACCAAAACAAAATTGATGTCCTTTTTTTCTCACAAATAGAGCTTTCTTTTGGTGGTATTTGATCACCTTTGCGGTTTTTATTTTTTGCGCTTTAAACAAAAAAAAAGAGCGCCAATTTTGAAAAAAAAACTATATTTTTAACTTTTTGCTATAATAAATATCCCCCAAAATAAATATTGCGCAAAAGTTATAACAATTACAAAATAGGGGATAGTTTCATGGCATTTTTAATATTCATTTTTTTATTAGTAATGGCGGCAATCTGGGATTTTTATCATGACTGCGACATTAAGGCAGACACATCGGACACTTTTGACACTATTTTGGGACCATTGTCATACAGCGATCAGTGCTATAAAAATGCACTGATTACTGTGTAAATTACACTGGCAGAGAAGGGGTTAAACGCTAGGGGGTGATCAAGGGATTAAGTGTGTCCTAGGGAGTGATTATAACTGTCGGGGGATGGGTTACCACTGACATGACAACGATCACTGCTCTAGATGGCAGGAAACGGTGAACTCTGTCATGTCACTAGGCAGAACGGGGCAATGCCTTGTTTACATAGGCATCTCCCCGTTCTGCAGCTCCCTGACACAATTGCCGGGACACTGGTGGGCATCGAGTCCATGGGACCCGTGGGCAAGGTCATGCTGTAAGCTGTGCGCGCACCCGCTAGCCCCGCCAATTAAAGGGGACATACAGGTACACCCATTTGCCCACCGCTGCCATTGTGCCGACGTATATCAGCGTGAAGCGGTCGGCAAGTGGTTAAACAAGCTACTATCAGGCCTATAAGTAAAACCATCCAAATAATGTGGCTTGCACTGCAACTGACATAAGGCTTTGTAAGCTTTACTGGCCACCCTAGTAAGCTTTACATCAGCTACATCACACTTTCTATAAGCTCATGGTCATTGCAGCAAACATGATCCCCTAGACCAGTGATGGCGTACCTTGGCACCCCAGATGTTTTGAACTACATATCCCATGATGCTTATGCACTCTGCAGTTGTAGTTGAGCATCATAGGAAATGTAGTTCCAAAACATCTGGGGTGCCAAGGTTCACCATCACTGCCCTAGACTCTTGTCGCCTAATGAATAGCTTTGATCGACAGCTGACAAGATATTTGAATACAACCCAAATACCAAATGAATGCTGCTGCCAGACTCATCTACATTACCAACCTCTCAGTGTCTGCTACCCCTCTCCGCCAATCCCTACACTGGCTTCCGATCGCCCAGTGAATTAAATTCAAAATACTAACTACAACATACAAAGTCAGTCACAACTCTGTCCCCAGCTACATCACCAATCATGTCTCCAAATATCACCCAAACTGTCCTCTCTGCTCTTCTCAAGACCTCCTGCTATCAAGCTCCCTTGTCTCCTCCTCGCATACTCCACTCCAGGACTTCTCCAGGTTCTCTTCCATCCTCTGGAACTCTCTACCTCAGTCTGTCTGGTTATCTCCTACTCACCTCTTCAGAGAAGCCTGTCACATCTCTAATCTTTTATCACTTCCATCAGCTCATAACCTTTTGTACCACTTACCCCACTTTCTTAGATTGTAAGCTCTCATGAGCAGTGCCCTCTTAACCCTCTTGTATTTTATTGTTTTGTAACTGTACGGTCTCCCTTTTATATTGTAAAGCACTGCGTAAACAGTTGCCACTATATAAATCCTGTATAATAATAATAACACTACCCCCCTCCTTCACCATCATCACTATCGGCAATGTGCCCTCTTCCTTCCCTGCGCATTGCGGCTCTCCAGTCATGCAGAAGGACTGATAGTGGTGCCTCCAGCATTACCACCCTACCCCCAGCCCTTGTGTACCCTCCAGCTGTCACCCCCCCCTTCCACCACAGTCGATACCGCCAATGAGATGGGCACCCTGGCTTATGGCTAGTCTCATCTGTAGTTTTTCTGTTCAGGATGACAGTGCAGGTGGAGCACCATTACAGGGGTAAGTTTACATTTTCCTCTTTTAACTAGCCTTTAGACTTACTTTAAAGTTCATCTCCAGGCAAGAATGAGAATACTAACCGAAATACACACTAGAAATATACACACACTGGAGCTAAAAGGTCAGCTCCTGCCATATTGCCTAGCCACTCTTTTTCACACCATAGCATATAAAGAAATGCTGCTGAATAATACTAATCATTGTTCCCATAAGAAAACCTACTAAACACATTTTTCAGGACGAAAGCAGCCTTAAAAGTGAAAAAAAGGGTGGCAAAACACATGAAGGATACAGATGTCTGGTAAGAATATTTATTTGCATTGTTTTAGTCACATTGTCGTATAATGTTATAACTTTTGTGAACTGACAAACCAATGCTTGAGTTCAATCTCAAATCCCCTAGGGATTTAGCTGCAAAGTTATCACCAGCATTGTTACAGGGCAGTATAAAAGGCCTGGAGATAATTACCACCCATGGCATCAGCCAACTATTAAATCAACAGTTTTTGGATAGACTGTTCCTTTGAATCAACATTCCGTGTAATCAATAGGGATGGGCGCGAACACCCCCTGTTCAGTTGTCAGCGGAACTTAGGGGAAAATGTTCTATCCCAAAAAGGCGAACCCTATTGAAGTCTATGGAAGCTGAACAGGAAAAAGCAAACGTACCCATTTTGAAGGCTTATACAATATCTCACAAAAGTGAGTACACCCCTCCCATTTTTGTAAATATTTTATTATATCTTTTCATGTGACAACACTGAAGAAATGACACTTTGCTACAATGTAAAGTAGTGAGTGTACAACTTGTATAACAGTGTAAATTTGCTGTCACCTCAAAATAACTCAACACACAGCCATTAATGTCTAAACCACTGGCAACAAAAGTGAGTACACTCCTAAGTGAAAATGTCCAAATTGGCCCCAAAATGTCAATATTTTGTTTGGCCACCATTATTTTCCAGCACTGCCTTAACCCTCTTGGGCATGGAGTTCACCAGAGCTTCACAGGTTGCCACTGGAGTCCTCTTCCACTCCTCCCTGACGACATCACAAAGCTGGTGGACATTAGAGACCATGCGCTTCTCCACCTTCTGTTTGAGGCTGCCCAACAGAAGCGCAATAGGGTTTAGGTCTGGAGACATACTTGGTCAGTCCATCACCTTCACCCCTCAGCTTCTTTAGCAAGGCAGTGGTCAACTTGAAGGTGTGTTTGGAGTTGTTAACATGTTGGAATACTGCCCTGCGGCCTAGTCTCTGAAGGGAGGGGAACATGCTATGCTTCAGTATGTCACACTACGTTGGCATTCATGGTTCCCTCAATGAACTGTAGCTCCCCGGTGCGAGCAGCACTCATGCAGCTCCAGACCATGACACTCCCACCACCTTGCTTGACTGTAGGCAAGACACACTTATCTTTGTACTCCTCACCTGGTTGCCACCACACATACCTGACCCCATCTGACCAAATAAGTTTATCTTGGTCTCATCAGACCACAGGACATGGTTCCCGTAATCCATATCCTTAGTCTGCTTGTCTTCAGCAAACTGTTTGCAGGCTTTCTTGTGCATCATCTTTAGAAGAGGCTTCCTTCTGGGATGACAGCCATGCAGACCAATTTGATGCAGTGTGCGGTGTATAGTCTAAGCACTGACAGGTTGACCCCCCCCCCACACACCTTCAACCTCTGCAACAATGCTGGCAGCACTCATACATCTATTTCCCAAAGACAACCTCTGGATATGGTGCTGAGCGCATGTACTAAACTTCTTTGGTCGACCATGGAGAGGCCTGTTCTGAATGGAACCTGTCCTGTTAAAACTCTGTATGGTCTTGCGCACAGTGTTGCAGCTCAGTTTAAGGTTCTTGGCAATTTTCCTATAGCCTAGGCCATCTTTAAGTAGATCAACAATTCTTTTTTTCAGATACTCACAGAGTTATTTGCCATGAGGTGCTATATTGAACTTCCAGTGACCAGTATAAGAGAGTGAGAGCGATAACACAAAATTTAACACACCTGCTCTCCAGTCACACCTGAGACCTTGTAACGCTAACGAGTCACATATCACCGGGGGATGGAAAATGGCTAATTGGGCCCAGTTTGGACATTTTCACTTAGGGATGTACTCACTTTTTTTGCCAGCGGTTTAGACATTAATGGCTGTGTGTTGAGTTATTTTGAGGGGACAGCAAATTTACACTGTTATACAAGCTGTACACTCACTACTTTACATCGTAGCAAAGTGTAATTTCTTCAGCGTTGTCACATGAAAAGATAGAATAAAATATTTACAAAAATGTGAGGGGTGAACTCACTTTTGTGAGATACTGTATGCAAAAAGGGGTATGGAGGTCTGGGTACTGCCCTGGGGGACATGTATCAATAAAATGTAAAAGATAGTTTTTTCAGGAGCAGCGATTTTAATTATGCTTAAAGTGCAACAATAAAAATGAAAAATTCTTTAATGTGCCTGTAAAGTGGCGCATCTGTAAATTTCTATAAAAAAAAAGTCGAATGACATTTAACATGCCTTGAGATTACAATTGCCAGCACCTGGCTATTGAAAAAATAAAGAAAAAAAATGGGGTGTGGTTCCCCCCCTCCATACATACCAGACACTACAGTCCTGGTATGGATTTGGAGGGGAACCCCACTCCAAAATAAGATAAAAAAAATCTATACCAGACCCTTATCTGGGCATGCAGCCTGGCAGTTTAGAAAAGGGGGAGGCAAGCGAACGCCCCCCCCCCCCTCCTGAACCATGCAGGGCCACATGCCCTCAACATGGGGGTGGGTGTTTTGAGGTAGGTGGCCTCCCCCCCCCCCCAAAGCACTCAAAGTTGTCTCTTCCCTACAACTCTGGGCTGTGCTTGTTGATGTCTGTGCTCCCAGATTCTGCCCCCCCCCCCATGTAAATGGGTATCGGGTACATAGTACCCCTATCCATTTAACAAAAAATGTCACAAGAGACAGTTTTTGACAAATCCTTTATTAAAAAATAAATAAAAGTTTCCCTCGATGTAAAGCAATTGTCAATCATGCCGGCCGCCAGAGCCAAAACATAAAACACACTCCACCTCCTGGGAGGCCTCCTGCCAGAGACCTGCTCTGTGCTTTGAAATTTCTTATGAAGGTAAGGGGCAGGACCACCTGGCTACGTCACCCGGGGGCACGCCCCTTCTGACATCACAGAGTGGTGCATGCTGGGCATGTGATGTCAGAAGGGGTCGGTGCCACCGGGTGACGTAGCCAGGTGGCCCCACCCCTTACCTATATAAGAAATGCTAAAGCGGGAGTCCGCGTTTTTTTTTTTTTTTTTAAAAGCCAGCAGCTACAAATACTGCAGCTGCTGACTTTTAAAATAATGACACTTACCCGCCCAGCGCGCCCGCGATGTCGGCACCCAAAGCCGATCTCTCGATCGTCTCTCAGGTGCTGTCCCCACCATCTTGGGTATGGGAATCAGGAAGTGGAGCCTTTCAGCTTCATTTCCCAGTTCCCTACTGCGCACGCGCGAGTCGCACTGCGCAATAAGGATGGTCCCCGCTGTCTCTGGGATCCGTGTGTTTCCCAGCAGGCAGCGGAGGACCTTCATAAGGGGTGTAGATTCTGCGGAAAGGGACGTACCTTCTGCAGAATCTACGCTGAAAGTGGGTGCAGATACCTGTACTGTACAGGTACCTGCACCCCCCTCCCCCCTGAAAGGTGCCAATTGTGGCGCCGGAGGGGGGGGAGGGTTCCAATGAGCGGAAGGTCCACTTTAGGGTGGACCTCCGCTTTAAAGTGCAGAGGAGACATTCAGCGGGAAGCCTCCCAGGAGGCGAGAGCATTTATTTTATTTATTTTTTCTGGTCCAGTGGGCGGTGTTATTGATGATGGATTTACATAGAGGGACACAATTTTTGTATTTTCTATTTTTTAATAAAGGATTTGTCAAAAACTGTCTCTTGTCTTTATTACTTTTTGATACTTTTTTGATGAGTGGGTAGGGGTACTATGTACCCGTTACACATGGGGGGAGGATCTGGGGGCCTCCTTGTTAAAGGGGGCTTTCAGATTCCGATAAGCCCCCCACCCACAGACCCCCCACTACCACAGTCCAGGGATGCGGTGAAGAGACCCTTGTCCCAAAGCACCCCCATGTTGAGGGCAAGTGGCCTGGTATGGTTCAGGAGGGGGGGCTTGCTCATCCCCCTCACTTTCCTGACCTGCCAGGCTACATGACCAGATAAGGGTCTGGTATGGATTTTTGGGGGAACCCACAACATTTTTTTATTTTTTTTTGGAGTGGGGCTTCCCTCCAAATCAATACCAGACCCTTCAGGTCTGGGGGGAGGACACCACAGCGTTTTTTTCTTACATTTTTTTTTTACTGTTCAGGCAGGGCACTTTTTTTTTTATTGTTCAGCTGTTAGCATAGAAACACATTGATAGCTGATGACCCATTAGTTGTTAAGGACACCGCGGCCGGGTTCCCGACCCTGATCCTTGACAACCAGTTTACACTGCTCCCTGATTGGGCAAAGCTTTGCCCAATCAGGGCGCAGAATGCACTGTACAGCGCTCATTTCATTGCAGGGTCTTAGTTGGGCAAATACCCTGCAAATTCGGGTGTTCAGCAAATGGGCAAACAGGCAAACGTTCGGCCCGAACTCATACTCGAGCCAAACCATTTGCCCATCTCATAGTAATCAATAACATACATAAATTAAAACTTTTGTAACTTCTGACAATTTGCAGATTTTTTCACTCACCTTTACCTTCCCTATTGTTTCATTACACACATAAATATATACAAAGCCTAGTCATATTTTGGTTATAGACTTTAGCAAATGTACAAGTACATGCAAATATGCTGTAGCTTTGGCCATTCTAGAAGATATATTTAAATGATTAGCTGGTATAAGTTTCAGCCCTTTCTAGTGTTGTATTAAATAGCCTTCTTAAAAGTAAAATGTGCTAAAACAGGAGCAGCAAAGGAGAGACAATAAGGGAGTGAAGATCCATTGTGCCTTCTTTGGAGCTGTGACTTTCATGTGAAATTTAATCTCACTCGCTGAACAGAATGCAAATTGCTCATTTTAGTTCTACTCACAGCAAAACTAGATTTCCATTGTCTATGCAGAAAACCAACATTCCCTACAAGAAAAGAAAGGTGACAAAAAAATGATAGAAATAGATGCAGAAATAGAGAACTCATAATTAGAGAAAAAAATTTACATATGAGGTGCTGCTTATTTTAGAGCTTTGAAATCTCAGTCATTGAAAAAACAATGTTCAGCTTTCAGGTGTGTCACAGTTAATAATGCTGCTCACAAGTCCCATGCTGTTTGCCCTTCGGGATCTGTCACTTCTCCATTTGCAAAAGATGTACACTGCAAACCTATGTACCTTAAAACAACATTATTAGTCCAGTAGCACTGAGATATTTCATCTACGACCTTCCTCTGCAACATTATGGGGGTTATTTACTAAAGAAAAATCTACTTTGCACTGAAAGTGCACTTGGAAGTAAAATCGCTGTAGACCAGAAGGGGACATACAAGGAAAAAAAAAAACGCATTTTAGCTTGCACATGATTGGATGATAAAATCAGCAGAGCTTCCACCGATTTCAGATCTTCCCCTTAGATTCCAAGTGCACTTGCAGTGCACTTGCAGTGCAATGTGGATTTTCCTTTAGTAAATAACCCCCTATAATATCTGCTGGGGCTTAATTGTTGAGCCTACAAATAAGCTCAAGCATAGGGAAAAACTCATACAATAAAATCCCATTCTTCACCCCAAATGTGTACTTAAGCCGGCCAAAGATGTATCAAATTTTGGCCAGTTCATCAGGGACTGTCTGATTTTTAATCAATCTATGGGAAGGCTGGTTGTACAGAAGTTGCTCCACCCAACCAGCCTGTTAGATTTTTGGCATACTATTAATGCCATGTCTATAGCCACTAGCCATGAGAGCACACTGCGATTATTGCTGGCAGCTATACCAGCTGGCAATAATCGTTTGAAAAATCCAACATGCTGGGTGCAACCCAAGTTAATCAGTATATCAACTTAGGTAAAATCAGCATGCCCTTACATAGTTTGAATCTTGCCCGGTCCCTGCTGAAGTGGCCAAGATTCAAACGGGTTACAGCCAGCTTTACTTGAATGAGACAGATGCAGCCTGCATGAATGTTCATAGTCTCCAGCCAAAATCTTCCTTTCCCCTGGGCACTGTAATGTTGAAACCCTTATAGATGTGGTGTTTCCCACATACCTTTGCTAGGATCCTACAGTGAGGCTAGTGATATTACCAGTGTCTAAAGGAAGTCACCAAAAGCTGAGGTGTAATATAAGTAGAAGTCTTTTAAGAACAGTATGTATCTGGGTTGGCAGAGGTAAGGTTACTTTAGGTCCATGGGTGAGGGAGATAGGTAAAAAGTATCATTTCACCAAAAGTACAGTTATCTTTTACCATGGACCTTGCATGGAAATTAAAAGGTCT
Source organism: Lithobates pipiens (assembly GCF_037356315.1). NCBI lineage: Eukaryota > Metazoa > Chordata > Amphibia > Anura > Ranidae > Lithobates > Lithobates pipiens. Next base: position 457,850,551 of record NW_027507764.1, on the reverse strand, counting down.
GCTTACCTTGCAGCCTCTCATGTAAAGATAACACTTCAGCTTCTTGTGCCACACACCTCAGCACTATGAAGCTATATACTACAAGCGCCTAGGCAGGCAGCACCACCCGGACAATCACTTGAGACCACTGATATCATTCCTTACACACATTCATCTTTCATTTCCGCATGGCCTCATGAAAATCCAAGGAATAACTCCAGAACTGAATGAATAAAGAATGGAAAAATATTGCAGGATCTCATGACACTCAATTTTTGATAACAAAGGTGGGATCAGAATTTGGTATGCACAGCATGAATCCATGGATCCATTGTATCCGGGGTCAATGAATCAGGCTGGTGGTGGTGGTGTTACAGTGTTGGTTTCTTGGCCTGTTAGACCTTTTACTATCAATTGAGCATCATTTGAATGACACTGCATATGAGCATGAGTATTGTTCCTGTCCATATGCACTTCTTTATGCATATTATAAAGTAGTAACCAAGTGCATAAAGCTAATACTTAGTGCAATTAAAGATTTAGCAACCTGCCCATTAAGGTAAAATTGCATTCTATATACAGTATATACTGTATACATACATACACTGTATATATACTGTATACACACACACACACACATATATATATATATATATATATATATATATATATATATATATATATATACACAGTATTTATATAGTATATTAGAACAGGTAGATGATATCATAACCATTGGTGGAATGTGGGTCCCATTTGTACCTGATGTGAACCTGTGTCTCTAGATGATATGCATTAAAGTATTAATATTTTGTACCAGCAAACCACTTTGGGTGGACTCAGGGGCACTGACATGTGTAGCTAGAGGGCGCCAGCTGATTGTTAGCTCAATTGTCTCTTTGGTTATGTAAATTCTACATCAGCCCCTTGACTGGGCAAACATGTTCGGCAGTTTGTTTTCATTGCAAATATAGCCATTTCTGACAACGTACGGATCTTGTTTGGTGGACTTGGCTTTCAACTACTTGTGGTCCCTATCCGAGGTGTGGATATCTGTAAGCATAGAGGCCCTAGGCTGGGTTTAGCCGATCGCTTTTACGACTTACTATTTGGTAAGCACAATCTACTTCTGGGTGATCGAGCACACTTTTGAAGTTCATGCATGTGCACTGCGGTGTTTTAGAGACTTTAGAGTTTTTTTGATTGTACTTTGGAATAAGCCCTTGCTCACCTTTGTAGATAAAGTGATTGTGGTGAAATTCATCATCAAATTTTACAGAGGCATTGAAATTACAACTCGACTCCCCTTTATTTTCTATAAGAAACCAAATTTTGGCTTGCTGCTAGTCTCTAATGTAACTCAACTGAAACCTAACTTTCGAGTTTCCATTGTGATCTATGAGGATAAATTACTTTAGTATACATGCAGCAAGAGAGGTCAGGGAGGGCTTGCTTTAAAGTATATTTAAAACCAAATTTGGGAAAGAGTAGGGAGGGTTGAAACCACTGTCAGTTTTTTTTTTTTTTTTACATATGCGTCTCATTAGGGAGATTTCCTTTTACATCCTGTCTTGTAGACTCAACAGGAAGTAAGAACAGAGCTTTCCAAAGTGTAGAAAATTCCCACTTGGACAGTCACAGGAACAAGTGTCCCATTGAAAGATTCCACCTCTTTTCCTGTTCTGGTGGCAACTCTGAATTTTGTATTTACCCTCAATTTCATTCCTAGTGACCTTGGTGATTCTGACAATTAAACACAATAAATATCCCTAATGGAGATACAAGCAGTAATAAAAATCCGACATCAGTTCTAAACCCTACAAATCAAAAAAATAAGTTTTGCCTTTTGTTATATGTTACAGCTCTTTTACTACTTTTTAAGAATCTTTTTAAAATGTCATATCTATAGTCTAGGCACAGGTGCATTTTAAAGCTGTCAAGCCACAATTAATACCCCGTACCACCTTCCAGCTATTCCCTAAAGCAATTAAAAATATACTAATCCAAAATGTCCCAAATAGTCATCTAAATCAGTAGTCACGTGACTTCCAGATCCCTGGTCTTCTTTCTTCCTCTGTGTACGGGTTTTAGGTGTCCATAGCTGTGCCTGGTGGCAGAAACACTTTCTATTGGCTGTCCATGCCCAGTAGTGGGGTCCCGTCAATCTCCTAGGTCCCTTGCAGCTCTACTGGTTCCTCCACCAATCTCCATATCAGTGCAGGATTTAGTAAAGAGCTGGTGGTCAGCAGGAGGAACCAGTGAGAGTGTGTCTGGATCCAGGATATCCATGCTCCTGGAAGTGTAGGTTTCTCAGCAAACCTCATGGGACAATTTATTAAACTTTTGTATAGTGACAGGGTCACTTTATACATTAAGCAGGAAGGCTCAGTCCTGGCTGGCAAGTGGTTAATGATAGTTCCATTATATTTTTAGTTCAGTTAAAACTGTATTGAGGCTTGAGATGATCCTATGGCTACTTTAACTGCAATTTTACCCATTGCTCATTGTATTAAATATACATGGATGCCTGAAATTCTGCCAAGTAATGAGATCCATCACAGCGACTACCCATATTTCAATCATCCTGTGTAAAATAATGTTGTAACTTCAGCATATTATAATGGAAAAATAGGCTGATACAGACGGCTATGTATTGTGCTGATGCAACATACACTTAAGCATTTTCACACATTTCATTTTAATTGTGGCATAATTAGTAACTAAGGCTTCTCCAGACGTTTGCTTGTCAGTATTAAATCAAACAACTGCATGAAATATCAGGATTTGCACAAGTTCCTTTTTATATTGCACATTGTTTGAGAAGTTTTTTTCATTTATTGCTGTGGTTGCGATATACAATAAAAATAATTTTCGAGGCAAAGCTTCAGGAGTTGCTCAGTAATACAATATGAACTGAGGTCATGTCATACAGGTTTTACCTCTACCAATAACAGATGTCCACATTGGGGTTGATTTACTAATGGCAAATACACTGTGCACTTTGCAAAGTGCAGTTGTTCCAGAGCTTAGTAAAGGAGGGGGAGTTCTGCTGACTTCCATTATCCAATCATGTGCAAGCAAAAATGCTGTTTTATTTTTTATTTTTCTTGCACGTGATTGGCTATTCTGAAGCTTTACTTCATTCACTAAGCTCTGAAGCAACTGCAAGTGCACAGTGTATTTGCCTTTAGTAAATCCACCTCATTGTGTGGTTAGTTAGAGGGAGGTAGGGGGGAGTTGCTAATAAGATCTAGCATGATTGTCGGTGATGGTTGCAATATAAGCCCTACCCCCCAAATAAGCCTAAAGTCCTTGTAGGTCTTATATTCAGGGTAGGGCTTATTTGGGAGGGTAGGGCTTATATCGCAGCCATCACCGACAATCACGCTAGATCTTATTTTCGGGGAAACAGAGTAATACTCTGGAGTTGGGCTTTAAAGATGGCCACAATTGGAACATATTTTAGAATTTTATTAAGTGTCTTTTGGACTACTGCAGTATATTTAGCTAATAAATCGAAAAAAATTGTGCTGCGCAATACATCCTCCTTATCACACCCATTGTGAAATATGTAATGTCGTTACATAAATATTGTAAATTATCTCCACATCATTATTATACAAATAAACATATTCATATGTATTCTTCACATTTTTGCAATAAACTTTCTTCAGTCCACTATATATCATCGTCTGTGTCTTTTATCATGTGTATTTCATCAATCTTCTATTGGACAGATCCAAAAATGTGTTTCTTCTCTGCATGCAATCATGTATTTCAAATCACCATATACAGTGCGTTCCCGACACCATCAATCTGATGCTTCTTAATCTAACCCACATAAATAAGGTCCAAAATCGAGTTCTCCTTTAAGTAGCATCCGGGCTTCCCCACACATATATACTGCGGCAAGGTGGGCCTTCAGCGCAAAATCATGTACCTGTACGTGATTGCTTTCTTTGGGTTGGGGGCGTGCATGCGCACTGATTGGACACAGCGGGTGCCAATCAGCAGGTCCAGCTTACCCGATGTTCGCCGGGACCTGCCGATTGTTTCTGAGACAGAACGGTGGTCTTCCTATGTAAACAAGGTAGATCGCCGTTCTGTCAGAGGGGGAAGATGGAGATCTTGTGTTTCTGTTAAACACGAATCTCTGTTTTCCCCCAGTCAAAGCACCCCCAAAAGTTAGCAAGCACTCCCTAGGAACACATTTAACCCTTTGATTGCCCCTGATGTTAACCCCTTCCCTGCCAGTGTCATTAGTACAGTGACAATGAATATTTTTTAGCACTGATCAATGTAATGGTGTCACTGTTCCCAAAAAGTTTGCCGCAATGTCACAGTCCTGCTAAAGATTGCTTATCACTGCCATTACTAGTAAAAAAAATTAGACAATTCCATAAACATCCCATAGTTTTGCGCAAACCAATCAATATACGCTTATTGGGATTTTACCAAAAATATGTAGAAAAATACATATTGGCCTAAACTGATAAAGAAATTAGATTTTTTTACATTTTTTATTGGGTATGTTTTATAGCAAAAAATAAAAAATATTGCTTTGTTTTATTCAAAATTTTCGGTCTTTTTTGTTTATTTCACAAAAACTAAAAACCGCAGAGATGATCAAATACCACCAAAAGAAAGCTCAATTTGTAGGGAAAAAAAGTTCTTTAATTTTACTTGGGTACAGCATCGCACAACCGCACAATTGTCACTTAAATAATGCAGTGCCGTATCGGAAAAAATTGGCCTGGTCATGAAGGGGGGGTAAACGTTCCAGGGCTGAAGTAGTTAAAGTATAACTAAAGGCAAAACTTATTTTTTTTGGATACAGTGGAGAGGGATTAGAATACATGTCACACTTTATTGTTGTCTATGGCCCGTTAAGGAGATCCAACTTCTCTATTTGTCCTGTTTACCGTTAAAATTGAAAGTGAACGCAAACAAAAATCCCAAATTTTGGGTTACCTCCAGAAAAATAATAGATGGGAAATCTTTCAATGGGGACACTAGTTCTACTCACCTGGAGGTCCCCAAGGAATTCCCTTAATTTGCAGGGATTTCCCAGCACTTCCTGTTTGGCTATGGAACAGGAAGTGAAGGGAAATCTCCACAATGGAACACAGATGATGAAAAAAATGACAGGGGTTATAACCCCTCCTTGCTCTATCCAAAATGAAAAAATAAGCTTTGCGTATAGTTCTACTTTAACTCAATCCATCTTCATCCTCATCCATCCAAAGGAAGAATGCCACAATTCACTGTCTTTACCATTCTCAGTGCCCCTCAGCTGGTATCTCCGTTCCCTAGAAGAGACACTGGCTGAGGGGCACTGAGAGGGAGAGTCAGTGAATGGGTGGCACTCTTCCTTTGGATGGACGTGGATGAAGATGGATTGAGTTACTTGGAATCTGCAGATGGAGAGATCAGTCATGGTTAAGAGACTTTACTCAAAGGGGAAGGCGCTTTACACCTAATTATGAGGGTCAGATTAAAAAGGTGAGAGCATCAGATTGATGGTGTCAGGATTGCACTGTATATGGTCATTCGAAATACACGATTGCATGTAGAGAAGAAACACAGTGTGGATCTGTCTAATAGAAGATTATATACACACACATTAAAGACAAGGACGATGATATATGATGGACTTAAAAAAGTTTATTGCAAAAAATTGAAAAATACTTATTACACTATGGGGGTTATTTACTAAAGGCAACTCCACTTTGCACTACAAGTGCAAACTACAAGCGAAAAGTGAAAAGTCGCTGTAGATCCGAGGGGGACATGCAAAGAAAATTAAAAACAGCATTTTAGCTTGCACATGATTGGATGATGAAATCAGCAGAGCTTCCCCTCATTTCAGATCTACCCCCCCCCCCCAAAGATTTACAGAGATTGCACTTCTCAGTGCAATTTTAAGTGCAGTTTGCACTTGTAGTGCAAAGTGGATTTGCCTTTTCGTAAATAACCCCCATAGAGTTAACATTTCTTGTGCCTTGAACAGTTGCAAATATCACTATTGCCCTGTTTTCCCTGTGGGTTAACTGACTGTCATTACCAATGAAAATTCCCCTAAACAATCTTCTGTTTCTTCACACATTTCTGCAGACAGTAATCCGAAGTCTGTGTGCAGACTTTCATGTTATTAGTTTTGTTCTCACTGATATGCTGCATGCAAAGAGTTCTGATATTGAAAATACACATCTTGAAATGTTGAGAGACTTGCTTTTGTAATGCAGAACTTCTCCCCTTAAATTTTCATCTGTCAGTCATTGCCCTATATTTAGAAAAACAACGCTCCCTGAAGCCTCGTCTGATTGTTGTATGACCAAGCATCTGGTTTTTGTCAAAAGGGCGTGTGCAGGATTTTGTCTAGCATACTAACTATCCGCAAATTGTCGTTTGACAAACACGAACGTAGTGATGTACTATGAGAGTATAAAGCTCCGCCCTTTGGGCCCCTTATGCCAATTTTTTGTTAGTAGAAGTCTAGTGAGCGTTGATAAGCGATTTTCAGATCGTACAAAATAAATACCTTCTAAAATATGTTTGGCATAACTATGTCAGTATCACCAGCAAAGCAGCTTCATTATTATCACATTAACCCCTTGCCGACCAGCCGCCGTCATTATACTGCGCCGGGTCGGCGCGACCCCACGAACCATCGTAGCTGTACGTCGGTCCTTTTAAGTGGGATAGCAGGCGTGCCCGCCAGCTGCACTGCAGGGGTGCCAAAGCTCCTGACCGGCGGTCGAGATGACCGCCGACCACGAGCGGTCGCAGGCATGAGAGGCAGAACAAGGATGTGTGTGTGTGTAAACACACACACACATCCCTGTTCTGTGAACTGAGAAGGAAGAGATCATGAGTTCTTTTGAGCTAAGAACCACAATCTGTCATCTCCTATAGTCAGTCCCAACCCCCCACAATTAGAACACACACATAGGGAACACAATTAACCCCTTGATTGCCCCCTAGTGTTAACCCGTTCCCTGCCAGTGACATTTATATAGTAATCAGTGCATTTTTATAGCACTGATCACTGTATAATTGTCAATCGACCCAAAAATGTGTTAAAAGTGTCTGATGTGTCCCCCATTATTGTCGCAGTCACAATAAAAATCGCAGATCGCTGCCATTACTAGTAAAAAATAGGCAGACTTCTGGGAAAATTGGCGAGCCAATCACACAAGCAGGAAATTATTTCTGGGGAGTGGTCAGTACAAATTCTGTGCACAGAACAACTCCAGGTAGCCATATTGCATTGCATTTTCCTAAATTTACAGCGGCTGCAGACTGAAAAGGAAAGGTAATCTTTAATAACATTCCATTACAATATGATTTGTGTCGCCATTGTATACGCTATATTATTATTATTTTTTTTGTTATTTGCTATTTTTTCCCCACACAAAAGTGGCGTTACCCTTTAAGACTGACGAAGTGGGGTTATGTGTAAAGTATGTTTAGTGTTAGGTTGCATTCACACCTCAGCGTAGCGTTTTTGAGCGTTTTCTACCGGCGTTTTGACGCGCGTTTTGTCACGCGTATTTGCACATTTGCGTGCGTTTGCATACAGCGTTTTGCAGTGTTTTTTAACTTCGGCGGGTTTTTTTCAGCGAATAGGAAAAATATTCATCTCTTTTTTCATCTGCTTCCTTTTCTGCTTCTGCTTTTCATCTGTCATTTCCTTATGTAAATTATATTTTCTCCTAAGCAGATACAGCGACAAAACGCCCATAGAAACGCTCATTGTCGCTTGAATCGAGCGTTTCCATTAGTTTCTATGGGAATAAAAACGCCCAAATCAGCCTGATTCGCGCGACAAAAAAGGGTCCGGAACTTGTTTGAGCTTCAGGCGTAGGGCTTCAGGTGACTTGGAGTGGAGATGTGAACCTTCTCCATTGAGAATAATAGATTTTTTCCCCTCTAGCCTTTTGTAGCTTCAGGCTTCAAGCGACAAAACGCTCAGGTGTGAATGGGGTCTTAAGGTCAAAGCACTTGAACAGCAGTGATAGGCTGATTTTAAGGATTACGTTAAAGTAGAACTAGAGGCAAAACTTTATTTTTAAATTTTAAATAGAGCAAGGGAAGGTTATAACCTCTGTTAGATTTTTTTTTATTTTTGTTTTGCCATCTGTGTCCTATTATGAGGATTCCCTTCAATTCCTGTCCAATAGCCAAACAGGAAGTGAGAAAATCCCTGCAAATTAAGAAAATGTATTGAGGACCCACAGGTCAACATTCTGCGGACAACCCAATATTTGGGACTTTCTTTTCATTTCATTTTCAATGATAATGGTAAACCGGAAAAATATACAGGGTGAATCTCCTTAACAGCGGCACAGACAGCGATAAAAACCATCAAGCACTCCTCTCCACTCTATCCAAAACTAAAAAAAAGTCTTGCCTTTAGCTATACTTCAAAGTAAACCTGTACTCATATGAATATGGAAGCCAACGTTTCTAACATTCCTTCTGAAAATACTAGATATCAGGCTGTCATGGTTATCCAAAGACTATAATATTTTCTGAGCCCTTGACCCTAAAAAAGTATGCCGATCAGGAGTCTTCGCTTAATTCTGAATCTTATCTGTATGAACGCCAGAGACAACCAAGCGACTGGTATTCTGAGTAGGAAATCAAGTAAATGTGGAGTTGGGCTTTGACGTATAAATAAAGGCAAACGTTTTTTTTTCTTTTATTCTTGCGAAGTGTTACCATAGATTTGAAGGGGAGATGTTGAAAGGTTTCAAACGCCTCCTGACTCAACATTTAATTTTGAAGTGACGCAACACTAATGCTTCATGTTTTGATAGTGTGAACAGCACTGTCATTTGCACAGATGTTTGAGGGGTGTTTTCAACGCCTCAAAAAACACCTGCTTTTAATACCAGTGTGATAGTGTAAGGCTATCAAAGCATGAAGCATGAAGCATTGTATTGCTATAAAATTGAAGCCTAATGTCAATTAAGGAGGCATTTGAACCATTCAAGTCTATGGTAATGCTTGGAAAATGCTCTGGCAGGCAGTTGCGGTGCGGTTTAAGGGCTTTAAATTTTGTTTATTAACTGTAATGGAATATCGTAGGCGTTTATGGAGCAGTTGTAACGCACCTTAACGCTCATCATAGGGCATTTGGGGATAATTTTTAACTCTTGTAAAATGTCAGTCTAACGCCCATACTAAAACTCATTAACACAAGTCTAATGCTCATACTAACGCTATAGGAGCATTTGTTAAGTGTTAGCCCTTGTACACACGGTCGGAAGATTCCGACGGAATGCGTCCTATCGGACCGTTTTGTCGGATATTCCGACTGTGTGTGGTCTGCATCGGACTGTTTCCATCGGAATATCCGACGGACCAACTTTTCCAACTTGCCGGTAAAATTTTCCGACAAAATGCTCCGATCAGACATACTCCGATCATGTGTAGCCTAATCCGACGGACAAAGTGCCACGCATGCTCAGATCAAATTCCTAGACCAAAGCTATTGGTTACTAGCCTGAACATAGTCCCGTCGTAACGAAATAACGTCATCACGTTATGTACAATCAGATTTTCCGACAACTTAGTCCGACCGTGTGTATGCAACATCACTTCCGGACCTCTTCCAGAATTAATCCGTCGGAATTACTCCGACGGATTTGGTTGTCGGAATCTCCGACCGTGTGTACAAGGGCTTAGGCTCCATGTACACGGGACGCTGAGGCAAAGTCATCTGGACATTTTTTTTTTTGAAAGCTTGAAACCGGTGTTTAGAAATTACCGTTTAGCCACATTTGTGTCTAGAAGCATTTAGTCAAGATAATATCATAAGGCCCTCCCCAAGCTCAAAAAAAGGTTTTATTTAACAATTTCAGCCATTCTCTGAGATCAGAGTGAGTAGAAGCAGCAGAGAGAGCAGGAGTGTCCTTGTATTTGTCCCCATTTCTGTGTTTTTTTTTACAATAGATCCCATAATGAGCATATGTGAGAAAATGGCTCCTGACATTGCTCTTGATGAGGCTAGAACGATGCTGAAAATTGCGCGAGAGGACCAGAGTTCGTTGCTACTGGACCCATCTATTGAACGCGCAGCGCATGTCAGTAGGATATTTTACCAACATGTACGACCCCGATACATTTTTTAATCTTACACGCATGTCCATTGCCTCATTTGACATTCTACTAGAAAAAGTTCGGCCCAGTCTGACACGCTTGGACACGAACATGTGGAAGAGTGTGTCACCAGAACATCTGTTGGTGACTATCAAATTTCATGAAACTATGTTTGATCACGTTAGTGGTCAGGCTCAGTGGTGGGGTCATCTTTTTCATATATAACAATATATGGGTCAAATTACAATTATACTTTGTAAAACAACATTGCTAGTGGTGTATTGGATTGGATCAAGGGCTATATATGGTCTATGAATCATTGCAAGTAATTACCAGTTTTTAAACTTTTTTTTTAATGTTTTCTCATCATTTCCATTATTTTTTAGTGTTTTAATGTCCAAAAGATTTGGTACCTTTAAAAACGCTTATAAGCAAAAACTTGGCTAAATACCAGTACAGCGTTTAGCTGCAGCTAGCCGCCTTTAGCTGCGTTTGGGGTCTGAAAAGTGGAAATCTTTAGTGTCTGAACTAATTTTTTTGCCTTCAAAGAAAGGCTGTTAAACACAACTGCCTAAAAACGACTGTAAACTAAACTATGTACATGGTTACATAAGATAACATTGAATGAGTTCAGGGGCAGTTGAAAAAAGTGTCCAACTGCCTCTAAAAGTGCGTTTAGCAGCACCCTAACATACATGGAGCAGAAGGGTGGAAAGAGCAAGCCTAGTCAATCTATGGCAGGGGTAGGCAACTCCAGGCACTGGTGCTGCAAGTGGCACTCAAAGCCTCTTTTTCCAGCACTCGATTTCCTCCCCAGCAGCGCAGGTATGTGTCAGTAAGACACTAATGCATTCCAGTTTCAGAATTCCCCACGTTGTACTTGCACTGAGGTGGAGGCACTGTGACCTCACACATTGTAAGAGATGGGAAACATTGTTTGGTTCTCTAACTTTGCTGTAGCTGCCATTGTCAGCTTTTGTAAAGGGGAAGAGATTGGGTGCAGTTCTGCTGGGGGGGGGGGGGGGGGGCAGTCCCTGTTTCCAGGAGAAGAAGGAGGACTGTCAAGCCAATCACAGTCCTGCTAGCCCCATCCACCATCTGGAGGAACATGACTAGCTTGGTTGCCACTACCAATCTCAGAAAGAAGGGATTGCACTGTGATTGAGAAAACCACAATCAGGTGACATTTTGTGGAATTACTGTTGAGCTTCTGGGAACTTTCTTGAAATTATTCCTGAACCTTTGCCTCACTTACTACTGAACCCCGGCACTTTGTGTCCCTTTAAACCACAGCCAGTATTCACCACAACTTTTGCTACGGCACAGAGCGCCACACTTTTTCTCAGCTTTAGGAGTCCAACTTATGATCTGCACACAGGCCCACTGCTTTCAGAAAATACCCCCGACCTGAGCTCATCATTGCACATCCAATCCAGAGGCTTGTAAGTGACATTACATACATACTCTGCATATCACACATATCATAGATGAGAAGAAGGGCACAGCGTTGGGGAAAATGAGCAGAAGGGGTTCAGAGGTGGGACAGAGGAGCAGGAGGTACAGCATTGAGGCAAATGTGCAGGGAGGTACAGTGGTGGAAGAGATGACAAGAGGCTTCAGCATTGGGACAGAAGAGCAGGGGAGTATAGTGATGGGGCAAATGAGCAGGGGGTGGTCAGTGTTGGGACAAATGAAAAGGGGGGTTACAGTGAGATGAGCAGGGGGGAGGGTTTGGTGTTGGGGCAGATGAGAAGGGGGTTCAGTGGTGGGACAGAAAATCAGGGGGAGTAGAGCAGTGTGGCAGATGTGAAAAGAGGTGTATTGGTGGGACAGATGAGCAGGGGAACAGAGGTGGGGCAGAAGAGCAGGGGGTACAGAGGAGAGAGAGATGTGCAGGAGGTTCATTGGTGGGGCAGAGGAGAAAGAGGGTTACAGTGGTGGGGCAGATGAGCAGATGGGTTCAGTGTTAGGACAGATGAGAAGGTGATTAAGTAGTGAGACAGAAGATATGGGGATATGTTGGTGGAGCAGATGTGCAGGGAGAAACAGTGGTGGGGCAGATGAGAAAAGGGGTACATTGATGGGGCAGATGAGAAGCAGGGTTACAGTGGTGGGACAGAAGAGCAAGGGGATGCATTGGTGGAACAGATGTGTAGGGAGGTACAGTGGTAGGGCAGATGAGCAGGGGGTTACAATGGTGGGGCAGATGAGCAGGGGGTACGGCAGATGTGCAGGGGGTTACAGTGGTAGGGCAGATGTGTAGGGGGGTACAGTTGTGAAAAAGATTTGCGGGGGGGGGGCAGTGATCTGAGGTGTGAAGGTGCAAAAAAAGAGACTGATCTGAAGTGTGGAGTTGCAGGAATTGGGGCTGATTCCAGGCGTGAGTGCAGGATATCAATTTCTCACTACTACTCAAGTAGTTTACAGCATTTACTTTATAAAAAATCCTTTTTGTGATTGAGAGTGTGAAGTTGACATTTTATTTTGTTATAAAACTGTCACTCTCAATTTCTTTGAAAATATTTTTCGGCACACTATGCCAACCCCTGATCTATGGCATTCAATGTTATATGTGTTAAAGGGAATGTGCACAGACATGTTTTTCATGGTGTCAGCTCCTGGACTACATCTTAGCTGCTCTGTAGGTAGAAAGAAATTAAGTAAAGTGTGGAAAGGCTGTAGTAAGTGATTACATTTTAAAGAGCTCTTTATTGAATTCTATTAGATATAAAAACAGAATAATGCTTCTTGATGTGAAATAGCTTTTTATTTGTATATGGAAATCTTATCATTTCTTCGGGCTGATTTTTTTGACAAATGAATAGAAAAATGTTCACGACCCCTGGGGACTAGAATTATTTTCTAATACACAGTCAGTGTGTGTTTTTCTCTCACTTGTCGGCATAGATGCATGAATGTGACCTTCCATATTATAAACTGACATTGCATCTACATTGGCAGCTTTTGATGATGCAGCATGTTTGGCTGTCATTGCAGAAGATGCTAAGCTTAAGGCGATATCCAATCCTAGGCATCATTAGTGTATACTGCTTAGGAAACTGGTGCAAAGACATTAAAAGGGGTATTAGCTATTTGAAGAGGGCTTAGCAAAGCAGATTTAGCATAAAGAAAGATACATAAAACAGTACAGATTTAGATGTCCTGCCAATCTTCTGTAAACAATGTAATATCAAGCATATCCAAAGCAACAAACATATATATTCCTTGGCAATATGTTTAATTTAGATTAAAAATATATGTAGAAAAAAAGTTTTGGGAAAGAAGACATCGCAAACATTATTGATAGAGAATTCTATGGGAACGTTTGACCATTCTCCTAGAAGTGCATTTGTGAGGTCAGGCACTGATGTGACGAGAAGACCTGGCTCCCAGTCTCCACTTTAATGCCGCGTACACACAACGGGACTTTTTGACAAACTTGGTCCGGCGAACTGGAATCCGTCAGACGATTTGATAGTGTGTGGGCTCTAGTGGACTTTTTCTTCCTAAAAGTCCGGCAGACCTAGAAATAAAACTTGCTTCAAATCTTTCCGACAGACTCGAGTCCAGTCGAAAAATCCGGTCGTCTGTGTGCTAGTCCAACGGACTAAAACCGACGCTAGGGCAGCTATCTGTCTGACTTTTGGAGTGATCATGTGTGGCCAAATCCGTTTGTTTGAAAGTTTGGTGGACCTCAGCTGCAAAGTACGTTGGATTGTCTGCCGGACCAAGTCCATTGAAAAGTCCGGTCGTGTGTACGCGGCATAATTCATCCCAAAGTTGTTCTATCGGATTGAGGTCAGTGCCTGACTCCACAAATGTGTTTCTGCAAAAATGGTCAAACATTCCCATAGACACACTCCTAAACTTTGTGGACAGACTTCACAGAAGAGTTGAAGCTGTTATAGTTGCAAAGGGTGGGCCAACTCAATATTGAACCCTACAGACTAAGACTGGGATGTCATTAAAGTTCATGTGCAGATAAAGGCAGACGTCAAAATACTTTTGGTTTATGTTGGGCCTTCCTTAAAGCGGCTTTGTTGCTTTAAAAAATAAAATGCACATAGCTGTGCCATTAAAAGAAAGGAGTTAATACTTACTTCTCCTGTTTCCAGATCTTCATTGCCTGAAAAATCTTCTGCATCTGGGTGTGTTGGATGTCTGAGCAACCATCTGCTCTCTGTTATTCTTCCGTACGACAGAAGGAAAAATGATACTCCGGCATCCAACACTCTAGGAAGTGTGTCTAAGCAGAAGATACTTTTGAAACAGAAGAGAACGAAGATTGAGAGTGCAGGCTGCAGGGTATGCAAGTATTAACTTCTTTAAAAGATTACTATTTTACTTTAGAAGTGATGAAGTCACCTTAAGATAAAGATAGCCATTATTCACCATTCCAGTGCCTGATATAGTCATGTTACAACAGAGCACTTCTAGGATGATGTAGGCTGTAATTATTGTCCAATCCTGGAGAGGTTTGTAAAGGGGGGGGTACTTAGCTTCTTTCCATGTGGTCTATACATGCAGCTGAGCCCCACCTACATATAGGGCCTTCAGAGAATCAAGTGTACTCTCCGCCCAAACCCACTCACTGTTTGTGCATACAGATGCAAGTCCTAGATCTTCCCACCACATCCTCTTGTTCAATGTCCACATTAACCCCTTAATGCCCAGAGAACACTTACATAGGCCTATGTTTTTTGTAGTCCAAATAGAAGCTCAAAGATATCCAAATGACCACCCGGGGCCCATAGGACATGGGGTCCGACCACTTAACACATGCTACATGAGGGTGTTTTCTCTCATCACCAGGCAGGGAGCTCCTTTTTCTCCACCGCCGTCCACTCCACAGCTGACCAGGTTTGCAACAGTCAAATCATACAATTTATCACCCTAGGCATTGAATGTTTATTGTATACAATCCTATGTTACTTTAAGCACAACATCACAAATAGGCTTTCAGTTGCAGTCATAACTTTGGTAGAACACTCTGTCAATAGAGAGTTTAAAATTAAGGCAAAACTCTTAGGCCGCGTACACACGCGGGGACTGTTCGCTCAAGTTTCAGCGGACAGTCCGACGAACAAAGTTTTTCGGAAATTCCGTAAAACTGTCCGCTGAAACTTGGTTTGAGCGGACAGTCCGCCCGTGTGTAGGCTTGTTCGTCAAACTAAGTTCCGCGCATGCTCAGAAAGGATTTACACGGCGAAGGTTGCATTGCAGTGTATAGGACGTTGTATTTCTAGTCCCGTCGTACGTGCCGTTCACGTCATCGTGCAAGTTTCAGCGGACTGTTCGTTCGTCGTGTGTGGCCAAGTCCGTCCATGCTAATTTTGAGAGGACTGTCCGCTCAAACTGTTTGACGAACAAAGTTGGGCGAACAGTCCCCGCGTGTGTACGCGGCCTTAAGATAAGCACTCTTGCATTTGAGTTTGAATAAAGGAAGAGAGCATCATTTGACTCATGTACTAATGGTTAGATCTAATGCACTACTGATTAGATTTGTGCTTTCCAGAATCTTAGTCCTAGGCTTAACTTTTCTGTTTCACCAGCCCCTCGTACAAAGGTGAGAGCACACTACTTCCTCTCTGTTGTTCTCTCTCTCCATCTCTAGGCTGTCTCATCTGCTTTACACTCCACTCATGCCTTAAATAGGCAACCTAATTAAATCTCTCTCTAATAGGATGTCTGTATTGGTGGTTTGATATTCTATAGGTAAGTTTGTTAGGGGTTATGTTTTTTTTTTTCAGGAGAGCACTTTCCTTTAGGTTGTTAGGATTAACGGTGAGCAAGACTAACAGAGTAAAACAATACTTAGAGTCCAATATATTTCACACCAATCCACATATTTAAGGTCTTCTAATGGTATAACCATTGTAGTTTCACAGCATGAGGCTTTCTGTACAGCAGTATATGCTACATAATGTATAACAGATCAATGAAAAAGCATCTGCTATTGTATAAACTGTTTTTCTAAAAATCAATTTACATAACATTTGCCAAGCAAGGTCTGAATCTGATGTTCCAATTTGCTTGACCATCATCAAAAGGATAATGTCAATAGCATCTATCTTGCAAGGAAATTCCTGTTATTGGGTAGTGTATATATATATATATATATATATATATATATATATATATATATATATATATTTTTTTTTTTTTTTTTTTCTTTTATTAAACAGGTACCTTTACAAATACCCCGCAACTGCATGCAATGCACACAGAAATGTACTAATTATTTTTTTAAATATACTTTAAACTGAAAATTGTACTACTTGGTTGTACTATATGTATTGTAATTTTACTGAGGTCACACTTACTTAAGCTATACCCACAACAAAGTCAGACCCATTAGAGACGAGTTGGTATACTAAATAAACCCAGAAATACCAGTCTTGGTCTGGCTCAAATGCACCATTTATAATTATAAACATAAACAATACTATTAAATAGGTGTTAATGACTTAATTCCAGCTCCTATTGCAGCTGTGTTTAAAATCCTCTTTAAAAGATTCACATGTTCTTCCATCATCTGCAAAAGATCATGTGACTACAAGTCAGAAAGTATATTTAATCTGCTTTTGTAATGATACTTCGTAAGTGCATTACACTAAAAGCAATCAGCCGGAAAGTGGCATTATATCACATACTGCACTCCACAGGAATTTTTCCACCATTAACTTCTTCCTACTCTTAATTAGATTTTTCTCACAATAAGAAGATTACAAGACTGGAGGAAGTCCATAATCAGCACAAAACAGACTGAAGAACTCACTCGCTATGATATGAGAAAACTATCACTATGTTGGAGTCCTATTTGTAAAAGCCAGGAATGAAAAGTAAAAGCATACATTTACATTTGTATTTTCCCCATGGATGCAGAGAAATGGAGACCACCCGCAGTAGTCTATTACACTTCTGTCCCACTGTTATGATATTAAAAAGAAAAATCAACAGAAATGCCCAGATAATGCCACTATAGATCCCTTTTATAGGCGCTCTTCAAACATGCACATTTTGCATTTAAATTGAATCAGAGGTTCAACCTACTTGTTTATTGGTTCTAAATTTCATTTCGGAATTTGCCTTGGTCATCCGGTTGACCTGTTAGTTAAATTTGTAACATTGCCAATATCCATATCTTTTCAATGAAGGCGTTAAAGTGGTTGTAAACCTCAGTCATGAAATCTGAACAAAGCACATATGTCGGCAGTGTTTACTTGTCTCTCTCCAAAGCTCTGAGTGTAATTTTTCTCTGGTGCTTTGTTCCTCTGTTGTCATTATGTGTAACTTCTGACAAGTTGCCCCGACACCAGAGATAAAATGGTGATGGGGAGGAGAGCTCAGTGCACAGATTGTCTATTCACAACACAGCTCTGCATTGTTCCTTCATTCCTGTACAGTGTGTGAAGGGGGGTGTGTCCCTTTCTTCCAGTCAGCTCTCACACAATGTACAAGAGATCTAAATGTAGCTCTCTGCCCCTTCTCTGTGCTACTGACAGATGCAGAAGGATTTTCAGCACTTTGAAGGGATGTAGAAAGAGAAGACTGCAGATAAACAAGTAAAACCTATGTAGGAGGATTGTTTCATTTCTGTGTATTATCTGAGGCTATTCACTTCACCCAGGTATATGAGAGAGTTTACAACCACTTTAATTAATTTACAAAGTATCTGCACTTTTACAGAAAAAAATTGTAAGTATTCACTAGACAAAGAGAGGGAAATTGGGACTTTAAAGGAGGTGGTTGACTCATATAGATCAATGCAGAGACATTTTATTGTAGGAGTAAGAATTTGTCAGTACATAATGATAATAAATTCCATAAGTAACCATTATCATATCTGTACATATACATTATATAGTATTATCAGTAGTAGATACATTTCATGTGAAAAATTCATAAATAAATATTATCATATTTGTACATAGGTATAATACTAGTATCATCACGTTCACACATATATACATGATAAGCACATGTCAATCATATGACATAATCAATTAACATTAACGCTGGCAGCCTAATTCGTAATTAAAATGTGTAACATATCCAGATATTCCTAGTGGGGCACATATCTACATCCATTATATCCCGACGCATTTCTGTGTAGGAACCCTTCATCAGGGGCGGATGTGTAGAGAGTATATGCCAGTAAACAGCGACGGCATGCAGCAGGAACAGAACCGGAGCCGTAGGAGTGGTCCATCCCAGGAGCTGAGTTAATCATATGCCCCATAGCCAAAAGGAATGCACAAGCTGAAACCCCCAAAAGGAGACGCAGACCCCTTATGTCCAAAGTGTGACCAAATGGTGGGGAAAACCCAAAATCATTTTTTTTTTAAATAATTCTTTTTTATTGAATTTTATATGAAATACTTATAGAGATATTTGTACAAAAAAAATGTTTTTGATGTGACCGAAGGTGAACGTGCCATGTGTTTGTAAGGGAAGAGTACTCACTAGTACCTCCATGTTCCTCATCATCAGATTCAGCAATACAAGTACCCACCCAAATGCAGAGAGTTATTTCTGATAATCCAGACCAAGGTGCTATGCTTCCATCTTCAAGTATTCTCCTAAATCATACATAAGTACCAAGCCTAGTCATAAAGGATGATGCATCTGAGGTGGACATTAATCCCTATGGCTGAGTCTGGTGCATGGGCACTATTCCAGAGAAGGTAAATGCTGTGCCAGTTTGATTTGCATACCTAAATTTAAAGGGAATGTTAAAATGATAAGGGCAATACTATTTTTTTCTTCAGTATTCTTAAGCCTCATACACACGATTGGATTGCTGGCCAACAAACCGTGGACTTTTGTCCAAAGGACGTTGGCCCAAACTTTTCTTGCATACACACAGCCACACAATTGTTGGCCAACAATTACAAACGTACTGACATACTACGTATTTTTTCAGCTCTTTAGCGCCCCCCTTTGGGCTCCTTCTGTTAATTTTGTGTTAGTAGAAGTTTGGTGAGTGTTGATTTGCACTTTTCTTTTCGCGGTTTTGATTTAGCGCTTTTCATTTTGCGCTTTTCATTTTGCGCTTTTCAGTTCACCCTTTTCATTTCGTGCTTTTCAGTTAGTTTCTGAATGGCCTTTTGTCAACTAAACATGCTGCAGAATCGGAGGGGATAACGTGTTATTTATTATTGGCCTTATTATTGCTTTGACCTTATTTTTTTGGTTGAATAATGATTTGATTTGGTATATTTTCTATATTTTTGGATGCATAGAATGCACTTTTTGGTTAAGTTCTATTGGCAGATAGCATGTCTAATTTTATTTTAAAATAATTTTTAATGCACAATAAAAAAATTGTGGAGAATAATATTTGTCAGTTACATTTAAAAAAATATAATGAAAAATTGACAAGGGACACCAACATAGTTGCATCTTTGATCTTAAAAACTACAGGATAATGGTGTTGTGGTAATTTGCCCAAATAATTAAAAAAAATGCATAATAATATTATTCTTGATATCACTAGAAAAAAAAAGCCTTAGAAAATTTGTTTGCAATAACTCCATCAGTATAACCAACAAAGCAGCTTCATTATTATCCCATTAAAGAAGAAGAGAATGTACGCTGAATTTTGAGAATTCATAATTTGCCACGTCACGAATGTTAATTCTCCATTACGAACGCTAGTTTACAAGACCGACCGCTTCTGGCTCGTCCTTGCTTCCCAGCATGCATGTTTGTACTTTAGACTTTTATCCGACGGACTTGTATACACACACTTTGAAAATCCAACAACACACATTTGTCAGTGGAAAATGTATAAACCTGCCATCCAACATTTGTCCAAGGAAAGTTGGCCAACAATTGTCCGATGGAGCGTACACGCGGTCAGATTTTCAGCCAACAGCCTGTCATCACACATTTCCCCTCCAGAAAATCCGATCATGTGTATGAAGCTTTACTCTTCACACACGATGATAGGCACAGCAACAAATAGAAGAGTGAATGAAACAACTCTGACAACCATGCCCCACTTCCTGATTCAGGAGTGCTGACAATGGCTTTGCATGAATGAACGGTGGCTTTAGGCTTCATTCATAAAACATAATTATATTGTTACTGCATATTTTCTAGTGCTTATGTACAGATCAAAGCTTCCATTTTACATTGTAATGTAATGTAATGGCAGTTTAAACAAACCCACAAGTATAAAAAGAAGAAAAAAAGTATTTTTTGGAAATAAAAGTTGCTCCGTTTTACCTTTTAGTAACCATTAGTTCATCTTAAAGTGATTTTAAATCCTGAAGCTTTTTTTACCTTCAGGCATTCTACGCATGAAGGTTAAAAAAAAACTTCAATGTGAGGCTCCTGCTTCAGCCCCCTCTTTATACTCACCTGAGCCTGATCCACCGATGTGCATGAGAGCAGAAGCTCTCCCGGGTCTCTGTCTCCTCATAGATACACAGAGGCAACTTGGTAGTGACCAGGGAAGAAGGGCCAGGACTCAGGAGTGCCAGCGGGGGACCCGAGGAGAGAAGGATCAGCGCTGCTCTGTGCTAAACCATTGCACAGAGCAAGTAAGTATGACGTTTGTTATTTAAAAAAGAAAAACACTTTAAATAGCCCCTATTAAATCCCCCCCCCCCCCTATTTTTCCACTTCTCGTATATGAAGGAATTTTTAATCACTGCAAACACGCAGTACACGACTGGCTTTTAAAAAAAAGTCCCATTTATCTGTCAACATAACAATTCTTATTTTCAGCACTAACAAAATGTCAACATAAAAAAGGGCTTTTCCTTAGAACAATTAAGAATTCATTTGATTAGGTTAATACCCAGCATACCAGTCTCTAGGGTACATTGCTCCAGTCAGAAGAGGGAACAGAAACCCTCAAGTCTCCTAGACAGACAGGTTCAGCATTTCCTTGGGGATAGAGCTTCAAAGTAGCTTTCACCTGTTCCATTTACACCCATCTCTCCGCAGTGGCAGTACCTCCCTCATATACCCTATTTAACCTCAGTCACCCAAGGGACCACAGCCAATATCAGTGATGGTGAACCTTGGCACCCCAGATGTTTTGGAACTACATTTCCCATGATGCTCATCTACACTACAGAGTGCATGAGCAGCGTGGGAAATGTAGTTCCAAAACATCTGGGCTGCCAAGGTTTGCCATCACTGGCCTATATCAATCAGAGCCAAATCTTTAGTCCAGTACCTATCTATCCATGGAATAATGTCTCCTTTTTTTCCATTTGTTTTTGCAGTGCCATGCTTTGCACTAAATACAATTTTGGCATCATTATAAGCAGGACAATTTTGCAAAACAACATTCAAAAATGTTGAACAGGAGAGTGAGGAGTTATGAGACACCTTAGATCCCAGATTGAAGACAATTCATAATGTTGAAAAAAAATTGGCTATTTCACCATGCTCTTTTTGACTAAGCTGCCCTTTAAGCATGCCTATTGAGTCATGCCCTCTTTATATAAGCTGTGTCCACTTTTCAGTACAGGACACTACTTGTGCTGCAACTGTCCCTCCCATTGGAACAGAAGGTGACATTCCTATTGCCTACTAAGTACAACAGCTTAATAGGAGTAACACATCTTTTACTGTTAGATGTTTGGTGGGCTTGCGATATTGCTGAAAAAAGGCTTTTTAAACCTGTCTTCTCTGATCCTCCCCTTCTTCCTCTGTCCCTAAACCGTCTCCTGATAGTACAGAGCCTTGGGGACACTCTGCACATGCTCAGTTTGGTGTGTATTGCTAGAGTTTTTTTCTTCTTTTTTTTTGGGAGGGTGATTGTGATCAGGACAGGGACAATTAGCACTGTCCAGACAGAGGGTCAGGGGTCATTCAGCCTCATAGGACAGTCAGAGCAAAATTAAAACTCCCCCTACAAGCTTTACCAGTGCTCGGCTGGACACTGATAGAAGCCTCAATTGCTATATACTGCTGATGAGAAAATGTATTTAGCAGTTTATATTTACTAAAATAATTAAATTTCAATGTTCTGTGTACTGTGGGAGACCAGAACGCAGGACCCTGGATTTAGTAACACTTTAAGGAAGAATTCCAGGTATGGCTATATTATACCTGTTTATATTGGTCCAGCTTGGACCAATATATATACTAATGCATATAAGATAAACAAAATAAAAATGTTGCGCTATAGTGTTTGATATTTAAAAATATAGAAAAAAGTACAAATAAATAGTCCAAAAAAAAATATCAGTCTCTCAGATGGACCATAATGGTCAAATGGCAAACTCCGTGATTCAGTCGTCGATAAGATGCATCCAATCCCTTCACCAAGTAAACACGCCACCACCACAATAAGTTGGACTCTTACTGGAGAGCCTGGACCCTTTATTATGAAGGTTCAAACAGGCTTGATATATATATATATCCCAGTAGAGGTCATCATTAGGGGATGTATAAAGGAACCACGTCAGGATCAGTCCAAAGTATCCAGGGGACTCCACCCAAACAACGATCATGCAGCCAGATCCAAATAAAACATTTAACACTATCTAGTATAAGACTTCTTAAGGGTTGCATTTAGTATAAAGTATTGCACTTATACAAATCCATAGTAAAAGCAGCATTAC
The DNA here is from genome assembly GCF_037356315.1 of Lithobates pipiens. Taxonomy (NCBI): domain Eukaryota; kingdom Metazoa; phylum Chordata; class Amphibia; order Anura; family Ranidae; genus Lithobates; species Lithobates pipiens. The sequence goes on along the minus strand of NW_027507764.1, from coordinate 457,827,875 downwards.
ATTATAAAAAGGTAGCTGCCACAGAGCATCCAAACATCTAAAATGCCCCGGAAGAAGTCCTTTTGTTGATGAAACTGGCTGGGCTGAGTTGTTTGTTCCTGCTATTGAGCATCTTTACAAGTTTAGATGCTCTTTAGATGCTTATATTAAATGCAACCCTTTAGAGGTTTTACACTATCTAGTGTTATATGTTTTATTTGGATCTGGCTGCACGATTGTTTGTTTGGGGCGGAGTCCTCTGGATACTCTGGAACTGATCCTAACGTGGTTCCTCTATACATCTTCTACTGATGACCTCTACTGGGATATATACATCAAGCCTGTTTGACCCTTCGTAATAAAGGGTCCAGGCTCTCCGGTAAGAGTGCAACTTATTGTGGTGGTGTGTTCACTTGGTGAAGGGATTAGATGCATCTTATCCACGACTGAATCACAGAGTTTGCCATTTGACAATTGTCCATCCGAGAAACTGATACTTTTTTGGACCATTTATTTGTACTTTTTTCAATATTTTTTAATATCAAACGCACTTTTATTTTGTTCCTTGGTTTTGTGGTAATATCTCACATTTGTGGTGCAGCTCTTCTTCACATTGAATAATCTTTCACAAGTGGAATATTATTTTTGTATTATTGCATATACCATACCTGGCGGATGCCCCCTGTAAGGGGGCACTGCAACTTCAGTGATATCCACTTGCTTCTGGGTCCCATGTTCAGCGTCTGGCCTAATGCATTGTGAACACAGAACGTCAACTGCTCAGTACAGGTACCATTCAGAGAATGCTTTACATTTTTTAAATGCAGGCAATGTTCTTTGATTGGATGAGGTGGAGAGTGTGATGTCACCACTAGATGTCCAAGCTGTTGTGGGCAGGAGGCAGCTGAAACTCTGAGCACACATTCCTATCATGCACAGGGCATCTCTAACTAAAAAAAAGAGGAGGACAAAAAAGTAGAGATTGTTCCATATATAAGGAGAAAAGTCAGATTATGGGGCCTCCAGCCAAGGAAAACAGCCTGTTGCAGCTGAAATTATGCATATAAACGACAGCTGGTTGTCACTGGCACAATTCTTCCACAGTGTAGGCATTTGCAAACATACAGTAAAAAAGAAAGTGAATTACAGTATATAGTATGTAGATTTAAATAAAGCTTGCACAGAGGCAGTTTTGACATATTTATTTTCTGATAGGTTTTTGTAATAAAGCTACAGACACAGCGCTGTCTTAAGATATGTGTGAGCCTAGGGCAAGGATTATTCAAATGTGTCAACTCTGTACAACAAGATTTCATCTTTACATTTCAAAGAATGCGTACCTTGTGCGTGATTTTTAATATTTAATTTTTTTTAAACTTTATTAGGCCACATATATATATATACTGTGTATATAAATATATATACTTACCTGCTCTTTACAATAACATTATATAAAATTAGAGCGGTCCAGAACTTCCTCTTTTATTGTCCCCCACCGGTGCTTCTGGCTCCTCTTCTCCAGTGAGTGCCCCCATAGAGAGACACTTTTTATAAATGCACTCATGCGGGCTCGCTCCTAAGCCTTGCTGTCTTCATCTATAGACAACGAGAACGGTCTCAACCCCACCCCCTGTGAGACCAGGAAGTGAGGGGAGAGAAGAAGTGTAGGCAGGCACAGCGCTGTATTAGTTGCGGGCTCAGGTAACTATAAGAGTGGATAACTGATGCCTAAAAATGTTTAGTGTAATGCAAGGAATACATTAAGGTAAAATGTTTAGGCTTTATAACAATTTTAAGTGAGGATATTTATGACCATGTTGGTCATGTACATTGCAAGATGACACTTACAATGTATAATGATTTTAAGAGTTCCAAGCAGCATGGCTCAAGATCAAGCCCGCAAGTGTGCCACCATAGAAAGAGGCTTTCTATGGTGGCACACCAAGAAGAGAAGGAGCCACAATCGCCGACAGGGGACCCCAGAGGAAGAGGATCAGAACTGTTCTGTGCAAATCCATTGCACAGAGCAGGTAAGTATAATATTTTTGTTATAAAAAAATATTTTACATTCATTTTAAGACTGGACGAAAGGAGGTTTAAATTGAGATTGCAGAAAGAGTTCTTGCCAGGCATTGCATAAAAATGTAGAACTCTCTTCCCAAACTATAGTTTCAAGCTTCTGGATAGCTTGGACTGGATGGATCTGTGCCTTATCTGCTATGTAACTATGTAACTCTATCAAGGAGCTTGTAGGATTTTTTGGGGGTTTTACATTTTTTTATTCCCCCACCACTCTAAAACTAAAAAAAAATGTTGTCTATACATAAAAATATGGGTATGTGTATCTGGTCTGGTACCTGATAGCTCAAACGTTGCTCTGCCACAAAGCCACCTGAAGAATCTTTACATATAACACATTTCCAGGTCAGATACCGTCAGATGCCTGTGTCACCCATCTCACTCTATTGCTTCTCCCATTGGCCCTTACGTTACTACTGTATACTCTGTAACATAAGGGTCAATTAGAGAGACCACTGGGCACATATAGTTTAAATAACATTATTCCATCAATCCTTGCTCAGATTTCTCTTAATTGGCAGACTATGCAGTCTAACTGTAGCTCTGTATATAGAGCAGACAGCATGTTTGTTTTAGTAGTTGTCCAGTTTTAATTGTGTATGGTATTAATCAAGTTCCCACTCATGGGGGCATACAAAACAGTTATTAATGTGTGTCTAGGGCTCTATTTTTGGCTCTGAATTCCAGTTTCTGCTTGCAAGTATGTTGGAATGTCACCCACCTTGGTGGGCCTTTGGCAAATTTCCTTTAGCTTTATTATAATGAAAGAGATGGATTAGAGATCTAGAACAGCTTATTTCTCAATACAAAATGTTGTGTACACTGCTAGTACCTGAAGCAACAAGCACCAAAACATTAAGGCTGGCTGTATACCTTTCTGTACATATTTACAAACATTTATACATGTGTCCTCAACTTCATACATTTTTATGCCCTTTTGTTGTCATCAATAGCCTCTATAACACAGGTCAATATTTTATAAAAAAAGCAACCTGTATCAACACATGGCTAAGGTATGAACCTATAGTGACCCTTTCGAGTTTCTTAGCTCAATAGTGGTGCCAAAACATTGAGTTATCTCCATGCCAGACATAGTTTTCATGGATTTCCTGCCCACTTTTATTTAAAATAAAATCAAAATTCACATGCGCATGACTTCCTAGGGGGTTCTCACATCACTGCCAAAACATAGCATTTAGGACCCTTGGCTCTCTTATTGCAGCTTTACTGCTTAAAGTACCTCTTCAGGGTCCACCTGAACATTTGTACCTTTTTTGGTCCTCCTGACCATGAAACATGTCCCAGTTTTTATGTACAGATGCTGCATCTCAGCTCTACCTTTTCCTTACAGCTTCCTAGCTGCTCCGTCCTTCATGAACTCTCTCCCTAAAGCTTCCCAGCTGCTCTGTCCCTCATGGACTTTCTCTTTATAACTTCCCCAGCTGCTCTGTCCCTCATGGACTTTCTCTTTACAACTTCCCCAGCTGCTCTGTCCCTCATGGACTCTCTCTCAGTCTTGGGCCCTGACTGTCCCAACCTGGATACCATGGTGCACACCAGCCCCTCTGACGGCTCCCTTCACACACTATCCTTCTTGAGGGGATGGGGCTCTGAGCTCTATGTACGGCTCTCATATGTGTGCTCCCTTCCTACAAAATCTGGTGTAAACCACCATTTTACCCAGTGGCACAGGGTCACCCTGCTACACTGTGCACATGCATTAACGTGTTAATTAGTACCATGTAGGCTTCAGGTGGGCACTGGTGTGCAGAGTGGACAGAACTGCTATTCTCTTTGCAAGTACTACTATGTGCTGTAAATTTTTTTCATCTTTCCCTAATCTTATTGCCAAAGATGTGTTGAACAGACAGATTAAAAATGTCCTGCTAGCTACACATTGCGTTCCTGAAAAATTGTCAACACTTATTATAATATAAAGGACACCAGTCCATCTCTGTATATGTCATATGTATATACAGTTCCTGGCTCAAAAGCAAAATGTGAGGAAGCTGCTATCAATCTTCCTATATTTGATTGTCACAAAAGTCCATAGCCTGCCCATAATGGCAAATGCCTTAACTGCCAGTTTAGAATGCTGGCCCTGGTACCTGCAGCTGACTAAAGAATGGCCAGTTCAATCTTTCACTATAACTCATTTTGGCCATATGGAGCTTTATTATAAATAGAAAAAGAATCTTCATCCTCTGAGCTCAACCTAATGCACATAGTTTTATTTCATATTGTGCAAAGTAAACAAACACATTTATAGCATTATATTGTGTTTTGATAAAGAAAAAGTGCTGCAGACTATGGGAAAAGAAGTAGATGCTTATGAATAATTCTAAATCGCATTGCTGCATTGAAAGACACCTATTCAAAATGAGAATACATTATATAAGGCGCCAGGAGCGAATAACAAAAATACCAGAAGCACTGAGACATCAAATATAATAGTTTTGCTGGAAGGAAAGTTAAAACCATGCAGTAACTCAGTGTTAGAAGAGAAGAGTTTTAAAAAAGCCAATTTATTTTAAACAAGTGACTTATTTGACGCATGACAGTAGAATAGTTGCCTGGATGTATTTCATGTACTTGAAGAAATATCAGTGTGGGACTACCATGATTATTTGTTCTTAAAGCAAATATTTACACACACTAAATATTTAGCTTAAAGCTTAATTTTAGTGTTATTAAAGTCAACACTTTTCTTTGCTATCTGTAATGCAGATGGCAATACTTATAGTCTTTGCTGTTTTTAGATTTTTAAAAGTATTTCTTTCCTGCTGGTCCCATTAAGCAGTGGCTCCCATTTCTGGTATTGGGCCTCCTTTTTATTGTAGTGTCTTTGAGGCCCCACATGCAGGGGCATGCAGGCATCAATGTGGCATTTTGAGACCCATGGAGGGAGAACTCACTCAGGGAGGAAAATATGTGGCATGCATGTGTAGTGCTGTTGGAATTATGGGGCATGTAGTCCCAAGGAGGTGGAAGAGGAGGACTTTTTCTGAAGTGTTAAAGAGGAAGTAAACCCTGATGGGTTTACTTCCTCTTTCATTCCCTGCAAAGGCAAAGCATAATGGACTACTATGCATCGCATAGTAGCCCATTATGTGTCACTTACCTGACACAGGAGCCAGCGATGTCACCGCTGTCCCCTGTAGTCCGCCGCATCCATCTTCTCGGTGGGGTCTCGCAGCTCCGCCGCTGTCATTCGGCAAAGCCACGATGACGCCACTCCCGCGCATGCGCACAGGAGCCGACGCGCGCAGCATCTTCGTCATTGACGATGCCGCGCTCAGTGCGCCTGCGCGCCGCTGTCTACGCCGCATGAACCATAGACAGCGGTGCCTGTCTTCGGACAAATATCTCCTAAACCGTATAGGTTTAGGAGATATTTCTTGGACCTACAGGTAAGCCTTAATCTAGGCTTACCTGTAGGTCAAAGTGGTTTGTAAGGGTTTACAACCACTTTAAGTGTGTGCTCCTTGATGAGAAGACTTTGATGGTGCAGAAACAAGTGTTTCTGAACATTTATTTAAGCATTTATCTTCTTTTGCTCAACTGGTGTATGCAAATGTGATCAAGGTAAACAAGGGAGCATTTAGAAATACTTTAAGTGCCTGCACATTCCTTTAAATGCCTTAATAAGGCCTCAAAACCCTGGGCATAAGTCTGTATTTTCATAGCAGAGTATCAAAGGTCCTTGTTCTTCAAGAAGAGTAGATGCAGGAACCCGAGGAAACCTGCTTCTTATTCAACTTGCTTTTTTATAATGTTTACTGTTTGTGGAAAGGTTTACTTTACAAAGCCAAACCACCCGCTACTTATATTTCAGTAGGGAGATATCAATAGGTTGACTCACTAACCCGAGTCCTATAGCTGTTGAGGGTTCAGGCAGTGGAACCTTTATAACTTGCTGCTACTAAGGGATTTCCCCATTCATTTCCAATATGGAGAATGCAGTTCATTAAGATCTCTTCACAAATCAGTGTTCTGAAGGGCAGATTTCACAATCAGGGGCTTCTGAGATAGGCGAAGCCCCAGGAGTTGATTTGACCTAACAATACATGCCCAAAACAGAAATCCATACCAGACCCATATCAGAGTATGCAGCCCAGCAGGCCAGGAAAGGGGTGGGGAGGGGACAAGTGATCAGAACCTGGAAACCCCCTTATATTCGAGCCCCCCCCCCATGTCAATGAGTATGAGGTACATACTCATTCACCAAAAAAAGTGGTAAAAGTGAATAAAAACACAAAACATTTTTTGACAAGTCCTTTATTTAAAAAAAAAAGTCCCTCAGTGTAAATTCAAGAACGATGAATGGCGGCCGCTGACCAGGAAAAAAAAATCTCCTGACGAAGGATCCCACCGAATGACAGTTCCATCACCTCTCACCGCTAAATAAACTAAGGGGCCAGGCCACCCAATGACATCACTGTCATTCGGCAGGGGTAGAGTTTTTTTTTTCTATTTCAGGTTGGCAGACACCGTTCATCATGATTCACATTTGATCTACACATTATTATTATTTTTTTTCAATAAAGGCCTTGTAAAAAAAATGTTGCTGCGTTTTTACTCCATGTACCCTATACTTATTCACATGGGGGGGAGGGATCTGGGGGCCCCCTTGTTAAAGTGGTCTTCCAGATTCCGATAAGCTCCCCACCCCCAGCCAGGGATGTGGGGAAGGGGCCTTGTCCCCATCAGCACGGGGACAAGGTGCTTTGGGGGGAGCCCCCATGCCCCAAAGAAACCCCCCCATGTTGAGGACATGTGGCCTGGTATGGTTTTGGGGGAACTTGCTTGCCCCCCCTTTTCCTGGCCTGCCAGGCTGCATGCTCAGATAAGGGTCTAGTATAGATTTTGGGGGGACCCCATGCCATTTTTTTTAAAACTGGTGTGACCTGAAGGGCCTGGTATGGATTGGGGGGACCCCACGCTGTTTTTTTTCTGTGATTTTTTTCAATTCTTTTCTTTACATTCAGCTATCACCCCCCGTTAACAGCTGGTGTCTCATCGGTTGTTAAGGACGGGTTGGCCGTCCGCTCCTTAACTATGTTGTTTTACAATAAAACCAACCTCCCTTCCTAAAACCAAGCGCTTAATGGAAAAAGATAAGAAATATATGAAAAATAAATCCACATAAAATGAATGCGAGAAAAGAGATCTACAATTCAGCTCCTTCTTGTTGTTAAAAAACAAGTGCCAGTCTAAGGCAAAAGCTGCTACCGTTCACACGTCAATTGATAGGAATATATAATACATCAATACACAACCAAGGCAGTGCTAAAATAATAGAATACATATAGTGTTAATGCAATGTGATCAGCAACAGGTGTTTATGAAACAGGTGATTAAGCCCACAGTCAAATATAAAGTGAATGGGTTGCATACAGTTACAGATATCTCCCAGTCCGTTATCTGCGGTAATCCACCACCAACACCTCCACTCATGAAAAATGTGGGGGGGAGGTGACCCCTATAATAAATGCTCTTACCAGACCACACTGGACAATACGCCTCAAACAGTAACCACTGATATTTCTTAATAAGCGATGTCCTCACTTACACTCTTGTACATGGGAGCTGGATATCACACTATTGCTCTCAAGCAAAAGAAATGGAATCCATAGCGTAATCAGGGCCATCTTTAAGGCAGGGCAAAAGGGGCAGCTGCCCTGGGCCCTGTCATTGTTCTGGGGCCCAAACCAGCTGTCTCATACTTTCCAACTAACACAGTTTAAATTCCCTTTACTCTTGAATTTTTAGTCCTGTGCTGTGTCCCGATATCTCAGTGTGAAGTGCTGCTACTAATGCTGCCCAGCTCTGCCCTATTGTGTACAGATGACTCAACTGCAGACCCTGTGTTTACATGTAAATAACTGTCATTCATATGTAAATAGCTGAGCATGTCAACATTGATATGTAAATAAAGGCGGCATTCATATGTATGTCATGCCCCCCTGCAGTGAGGAGAAGATGTGCTGTAACCTATAGCAACCAATCAGTGAGCAGTATTACTGTAAAGTAATCTCTAGCAACCAATCAACAAGCAGAAATCATATGCTGTAACCTTTAGCAACTAATCAGTGAGCCTTAATGTGTGCTGTACCCTCTAGAAACCATTTAGTAAGCATAAATTATATGCTGTAACCTCTGGCAACCAATCGCAATCACTGCCTGATCTCATACAGTAAACTGATTCTAGCTGCTATTTATTGTATGTCTCAGAGCAGGTGGAGAGCGAAATTGCATGGGGGGGGGCCCAAGAATTTTTTTGCCCGGGGTCCAATCAATATTAAAGACAGCCCTGAGCGTGATACTGTTTTAAAATGCTTTAATCCAAAAAAACAAGCCCCCTTTTAAGAAATGCACTTAAAGTATGAACACAATAATATAGGCAATTCAACATCCATACACGTCTGAATGGGAGCAGTTACCAGGTGGCGTCTCCTACCTCGATCTATACTTGACACTGGCAGGTTCCTGCTTCCTACTACGATCACTGACGTGATGATGTCACTTTACTGGCAGTCGCTAGGTCCAACCATGACGCGTTTCGTCATACTAACATCATCCGTTGACGTTTTATTTCTTTTTTTGGGGGGGGGGGGGGTTCAAGTAGTTGGTCTTGCCTAGAGAGCAAAATAGTCTAGCACCTGCCCTGGGTACCATTCTGCAGAACAGTGCAGGTCAGGGCAGGGGTGTCTACATTTGCCAGAGGGGTCATGTATAGTGAAAACATAAGACTCTACATTTTTATATAGCTGCCTCAAAATGTTTGTTTTTATTGTAAATATCATCTTAATAGTGTTTTTCTGTGATATCAGTGATTGTGAAGGATATGTTACAAAGTCCATTCACACAATGCTTAATTGGAATTCAACATCTCAGAGTTGACAAACAGAATAATGTAAGCTGCTAAGTGACTGCTGCATGTTTTGAAATAGCTGACTATGAAGCACATTGCAAAAGTAATAAAATGTGTCAACAGCCAGCAATTTGAAACCTGCTTAAACTTTCAGTGTAGACAATGTGTATTGTGCTGAAGGATTCATTCATTTTCTTGATAAGGTGATACTGCTGTTTGCAGATCACATTTTGTTACAAATTAGCACCTACAATGATTGAATAAACTGTTGCCTTTCAGATTATGGGCTAAACTACAAAGTATATTGTAATTTCATGGTAGTGACCAATTTAAACTCATGCTGGAAATCACCTCATTTGCAACACATTGAAATCCATGTACTGCAAATGAGGTGATGGTAACAATTGGTTATGCTGCTAAATAGCATAAAATTGCTTATGTCATTTAGGGAGGACTGAAAAAGTTCAAAACAGTTTCCTGTCCCTACAAATAAATCCAGCACATATATACTGTACCCTGACAGACCAGGATATTTGGTACCCAAAACTGACAATACCCGGGGGCCCCATGAGTTGTCAGACCGCCCCTGGATCACATCAACTGCCACAAGTGAACTTTCCATCCCATCCAGGATGTCACTGATCCAATGTGGATTTTTCTTTGCCATAGATGAGGCAAATATGGATGTTTTTTAACCACTTCAATACCGGCACTTTCGCACCTTCCTGCCCAGGCCAATTTTCAGCTTTCAGTGCTGCCACTTTTTAAATGACAATTGCATGGTCATGCTACACTGTACCCAAACAAATTTTTTTTTTATCATTTTGTTCCCACAAATAGAGCTTTCTTTTTAGTGGTATTTGATCATCTCTTTGTTTTTTATTTTTTGCTAAACGAATAAAAAAAGTTTTTCTTTGTTTTTGTTATAAAATGTTGTAAATAAGTAAGTTTTCTCCTTCACTGATGAGCACTGATAAGCTGCACTGATGGGCACTAATGAGGTGGCACCAATGAGATGGCACCGATGAGGTGGCACTGATGGGTACTGATAGGCGGCACTGATGGATACTGATAGGCAGTGCTGATATGGGCACTGATGGGCATTGATAGGCGGCACTGATGGACACTCATAGGTGGCACTGGTGGGCACTGATAGGCGACACTGATGGGCACTGAAAGGCTGCACTGATGGGTACTGCTGATCACGTGGTAAAGAGTTTCTGTCAGAGACCCTTTACCTATATCAGAGTTGCGGTGTGTCAGACTGACACACTGCCACAACGATCGCCGTGATGCGCGCCCCCAGGGGCACGCAGCAGCTTGATATCCTGACAATGTCATATGACATCCGGTCAGGATATCACAACCACTTTGCCAATGTCATATTGCTATATGGCAGGCAGAAGGTGGTTAAGGTTAAACTCCAGGTATAATCTTTATTGCATACTTACATCACCTTGGGATGCAGATCTCATAGCTGAGGGGTTGGTGGGTTAGGTGACAATCACTGCAATAGTGGGCACTACTAGAGTGATAGCTTCAATCTTCCAGGTCCAGTGCCAAGTGGCTAACCCTGTGCACACTGGCCACAGGCGGTCACTGTCTTGTACATTTTAAATGAATACTAGGGGTTGTCTGATTGCACAAGGTGGAGATCAAGGCAGTTTGTCAGAGCATTATTTCTATTATTTCTATTATTACATTGTATTAATAAAATAGTACAACTCATCATAATGCAGAATTATATGGGAGCCCTGAGTGTGTCACTTGCCATGTCACCTGCCACCAGATGCAGAATGTCACTTGCCATGTCGCCTGCCACCAGATGCAGAATGTCACTTGCCATGTCACCTGCCACGTTGCCTGTCACTATATGCGGAATGTCACTTGCCACGTCACCTGCCACGTTGCCTCTCACCAGATGTTGAATGTCACTTGCCACGTCACCTGCCACATTGCCTGTCACCAGATGTTGAATGTCACTTGCCATGTCACCTGTCACTTTGCCTCTCACCAGATGTTGAATGTCACTTGCCACGTTTCCTGCCACGTTGCCTCTCACAAGATGTTGAATGTCACTTGCCATGTCACCTGCAAAGTTGCCTCTCACCAGATGTGGAATGTCACGTGCCACATCACCTGCCACGTTGCCTGCCACAAGATTTAGAATGTCACTTGCAATGTCACCTGCCATGTTGCCTGTCACCAGATGCGGACTGTCACTTGCCACACTGCCTGCCACTGCATTGGTGGCTGCACTGGTTCATCTAGCACAGAAGGGTGCCAAGTGAAGACAGGAGAGCGGTGAGAGATGATGTAATCTGCTCCCTGCTGCACTTCCGACATTGAGGCTGAGAGGGCGGAAGAGCGGCAATGCAGGGGGGGGGGCGGAGAGAGAGGATGTCCCCAGCCATGCTGCCTGCCCACTCGCTTATTTCTTCCACCCGGTGCTCATATGCCAGCCGCCTGGCTGTCACATGCCGCCCACCCGCATCCGTGGCCCGGCTGAAGAAAGGCCATGGCCCATGGTTTGACGACCCCTGATTTAATAGTTATTAATAGTTAAGTTATTATTAGTTAATTATTATTTCAGATTTTAAAATTTTCAGGTTTTCAGACTTTAAAATTTTTCGAATTTCAAATTTACAAATTTATGAATTGTTTAATTTACAAATTTACGGATTTTCGAATTAACGCATTTGTGGAAATTAGTTAAAAAACAAATTCAGAACGAAAATAAATTGCACATGTCTAGAGACAACCAAGCTCACTGCCCAGCACAAAAAGATCCTGCACACAACCAGTGTTTTTTCCTGACTTACGGTCACAATATCTACTGTGAGCGGGTCAGCAAGAGGTTAAAGGAAAACTGCCTTAACTTTGGAAGACATCCTCTAACTTGCAGCGTTTCTGGGACAGGAATTGATCAGGGAATCTTCCTAATAGGACACAGAGAGCAAATAGTCACATGACAGGGGTTTATTCCTTCCCCATTTCCATATTCAAACAAAAACTAAAGAAAATTTTGGCTTTACATACAATTTATTGCACATTTGTCTGAATTTTGGAGGGCCATGACATTCAACAATCCAGAAAAACAAGATTTGTCAATTGTACCTGCAGACTAGACACATTTCCATGCATGTATTTAGGAGAATAAAACATTTTTTTTCTGTTTCAACTGATTGGCATATCAATTCACGTATAACTGGATGTGATTAATCATAGTTACATAGTAGGTGAGGTTGAAAAAAGAGACAAGTCCATCAAGTCCAACCTATGTGTGTGATTATATGTCAGTATTACATTGTATATCCCTGTATGTTGTGGTTGTTCAGGTGCTTATCTAATCGTTTTTTGAAACTATCGATACCCCCCACTGAGACCACCGCCTGTGGAAGGGAATTCCACATCCTTGTCGCTCTTACAGTAAAGAACCCTCTACACAGTTTAAGGTTAAACCTCTTTTCTACTAATTTTAGTGAGTGGCCATGTGTCTTATTAAACTCCCTTCCGCAAAAAAGTTTTATCACTATTGTGGTGTCACCAGTATAGTATTTGTATATTGAAATCATATCTCCTCTCAAGCGTCTCTTCTCCAGAGAGAATACGTTCAATTCTCGCAACCTTCATAACTAATATCCTGCAGGCCCTTTATTAGCTTCTTTGTAATCGCTCCATTTCCAGTACATCCTTCCTGCGAACTGGTGCCCAGAACTGGACAGCATACTCCAGATGAGGCCAGACCAACGTTTTGTAGAGCGGTAGAATTATTGCTTTATCTCTGGAGTTGATCCCTTTTTAATGCATGCCAATATTCTGTTTCGTTTGTTAGCAGCAGCTTGGCATTGCATGCCATTGCTGAGCTTATCATCTACTAGAATCCCCAGTTCCTTTTCCATCCTAAATCCCCCCAGAGGTTCACCCCCCCTAGTGAGTAGATTGCATTCATATTTTTGCAACCCAAATGCATTATTTTCCATTTTTTCTACATTAAACCTTTTTGTCATGTAGTTGCCCACCCCATTACTTTGAGTTGCCCACCCCATTAATTTGAGTTGTGCAATCATTAATCAAGTAGACCTTCCATAATTTGCTCCACAGTTTATACTTTATTCATTAAAATTTGTATAATCACAAGCAGTACTTGGATCACATTTAATTTACTGTTCATCCTAGGCAAGTATCAGGCTCAAAATGGATAAGTATAGCTACTTGTTTACCAGTCCAGTGCTGATCCTGTCTTCTTGAGAGAAAAAAAAGAAGGCTTATTTTTTTGCAACCTGGTATAAAGCATATGGACTAGAAAGCTGGCATACTGAAATCAGCTGTTAGGCATGTTAGTACTGGGCTGGTGTTTTAGATCTATAATGGGCATGCACTATATTATCAAAAGTATTGAGATGCCTGCCTTTACACGCACATGAACTTTAATGGCATCCCAGTCTTAGTCATTCACAGGATTCACAGAAGAGTTGAAGCTGTTATAGCTGCAAAGGACGGGGGTTAACTCTTAGAGGGTTCTTTACTGTAAGAGCAGCAAGGATGTGAAATTCCCTTCAACAGGCAGTCATTTCAGCTGGGGGCATCGATAGTTTAAAAAAATGATTAGATAAGCACCTGAACGACCGCAACATACAGGGATATACAATGTAATACTGACATATAATCACACACATAGGTTGGACTTGATGGGCTTGTGTCTTTTTTCAACCTCACCTACTATATAACTATGTAACTCAATATTGAACCCTACAGACCAGGACTGGGATGCCGTTAAAGTTCATGTGCGTGTAAAGGGAGGCATCCTAATACTTTTGGTAATATAGTGTATATTGATATATAATATATGTAGTACTGCTGGGTATGCAGGTTCATGTCACCTTTTCCCACTTTTCCATTATGTAGTGCTTAGCACCTAAACAGTCAGCTGCCAAACGCCAGAACTGTCACATGAAGTTGGGGGGGTTGGGGGCATAGCCTTGTGTAAGCTATTAATGCTGATTCTGCAGAGCCTACAAAGGGCTTTGAACCCAAAGCTTAGGAATGCAAACAAGTGCAAGGAATCAGTTATAAGGCAAGGTGAGTACCTGAATGAGCAAAACAACAGGTCAATTTTAAAGGTGCATATATATAAAAAAAAAACGAGTTTGTCCTTATCAAGACAGAAAGGAATCAGAGGACCAAATGGGTGACACAGCATACAATGTAGGGATAAGTAGAAAAAATATTAAATTTATTAATGAGTTAAAAAATTCCTTCAACTCCCCAGTGGAAGCTAGTAGTTGAGGCACAAAAACATGACATATATCCAAAGGCCCAGGGCTTTTTTTCTCAGAAAATAGGTATAGGAACTCTAACACGACCCTCTTTAAAAGACCTCTCCCCCAGAGTGCAGAGTTCAGTCTTCTTCCACAGTCATTAATACATTTAATATTTTTTCTACTTATCCCTACATTGTATGCTGTGTCACTCATTTGGTCCTCTGGTTCCTTTCAGTCTTGATAAGGACAAACCTGTTTTTTTTTTATATATATATGCAGTATTTTTGACTAGAGTGACGGTACCTACGCTTGGTAAACAATGTTCTGAGGGCATTATAATTCCAGGCCCTTTTCTTCTTCTTTTGGTTTGTACCATTTTAAAGGTGGCATAAATTGCCACACTTCAATTGTTTTCAAGAAAGATGTGTGGTAATTTCAATGCAGTTTACATCTAAACTTTCAGCCTTCATTCAGGGCCAGCCCCCCCCCCCCCCCCCCCCCGTTTTTTGCCATTTACTATACTAAGTAGATAAATGTAGCCAATTATAAAATGTAGTAATGGCATTGTCTTGAAGTTTTATACCAGGGTATAATCCTATTACATAGCACACTATAGACTTCAGTGGTCATATTTTGTGGGATGGCTGTGATATCCTATTTATTTAAATTATCCCCTATTAGTGGGATTATAATCTTATCTAGCAGCCATAGAACAGAATTCTGCATTTTCAGAGCCACACATTATCACATCCTGTGCTGAAATATTACAAAGGCAGACGGTTTATTGCCTATGCAGCTCCTGTAAACGAAATGTACTTTGATTGTAGGCACTGGTCATGTCATGTTGGCTTATGAAGCTGCAGTTTTTAAATATGTTGGCTTATGAAGCTGAGTTTTTTTTAATATGAGCAGCCTTGAAAACAGCTTTTAGGTTTTGGCTGTGAAATACCTAACAAAAAGAAAGAAAAAATGTCCTCCTATTTACAGCATAGATCTTACAAATCACAGCTGACAGAGATTGAACCTACAGCTTGGATCATGGGCACATACGCCATAACCCTTAGGCCTCATGTACACTGCTGCTGCTAAATGGACGTTTAGGTGCAGTTGGGCATTTTTTTCAACTGCCCCTGAACTCTACTCTATGTTATCTTAAATGTCCATGTACGTAGGGTGATTTACAGTCATTTTTAGGCAGTTGAGTTTGGAGGCATTTTTTGGAATGCAAAAAAATGCGTTTAGAAGCTGAGTTTACAGACATTTCAAGCTGCCAAACCTGTCTAAACATGGTAACTCACATTTCATTTACAGGCGTTTTTCATGTTTGGCTATTTAAAAACAAAAAAAATGCTTCTAAGCGCAAATGCGGCAAAGCACATCTAAACGCGGCATGTAAACACAGCAAAACTGACGTTTTAAACGTCGGTTACTATCTGTCAAGTTGAATCATCCAGGAGAGGTTGTAAAAACATCCCATGTACATGAAGCCTAACAGTAAAAAGGAAAAAAGGTTTAAATTGGAAAAAACAAAAACGATTCAAGTAAGTATTATTAACTCAGAAAAGTACCTTCTATTACTCTCAGCCTCCTTCAAATCTCGAAATTCTTTTTTTTTTCTGCTGTAATCTGACTTCCTTTTAAAGGATGGCTACGTTAATTCTTCATGGTTCCATCATATGTAGGAATGTAGCCACCCTCTCTCTAGCACTCCAGAGATGGACAAGGAGCTATGGACCAGGGGTGCTCAACCTTTTGAGAAGCGAGGGCCACTTAAGTGGTTTGGTAACCGGCCACCCCACAAATGTAAATGAGCCCTTTCTATCAAGAGACCTCTTTACGGATGCTTTCAAATCAGCGACTTTCTTGCAGGTTAGCTGAGCTTTGCCATAGGCTTCTATTATATCTTGCAGGTGTGGTGAACTTTATGAAAGAGCACCAAAACTCCTGCATTCAATTTGAGGTTGAGGGCCACATCAGAGGGCTCCAAGGGCCACAGGTTAAGCACCCCTGCTATGGACTATAGAATTAGTAGTTTGCATAGAGCAGTGCATATGGCTAAAAATAATATTCACTGCTCAATCCAAACAAACAGAATTGAGAAGGAATGGAAAGGTTTGGGGGCCCATGGAGTACACTGCAAGGAGGCAGAAAAATACAGTAAGAAATGATTTCTTAAAAAATAGATTACAGAGCCATTAGGTATTGGATGTGGATTATGGATGGATTATTTGTATATAATAAGAATATCCTTTGCTGTCACTTTAAATCTGTGCCAAAAAAAAAAAAAAGAATGTATGCAATCTACTGGCACTATTTCTAGTAAAATGTAGCATGCACACACTCACTCACATACAGCAAAATTCTCAGCTCTGTATTCAGGTGGAACTACAAGGATATGAAATGTGCCATTGCCATTGCCTCCCCCAAAGGAGCCACTGTTTACTTGGATCCCCTGTTCCTAGTGCCCATGTCTAGAGAGAAGCACCATACTCCCTGTCACACCTGTGGCTTTAATTGGGCATTAATTAATAGTCAAAAGCCCTACAGGTAAGAAATGAGTAGAACAACCAACAATGAAAATATAGCTCAATGGAGCATCTAAAGCAGCACACAATTGTAAAAAGAAATGGCATATACAAATATGTAGTTAAGAACAGCAAATTATCTAGGTGACCTGACTTAAGAGTTAAAGTAAACACTAGCTAATCCACTGGCCAGTGGCTCTAAGTATAACTAGCCGGTGCTAGGGCCCTGGATCTCCTGTTGGAGCATTCACTTTATCTTCAGTCTTCACACCGGGCAGCACACAGTAGGATGGGTCAACACAGATCTCAGTACTCATTGTTTACCCTCTCTGGGCCTTGTAGCAGAAATTCAGTAAATAGATTAGGAAGCTGGTCTCCCTGTAGAAGTTCAGTCCACACAGGCAGGTGTGCAGCCCTATGCCTGTGTTTAGTGACCATTCTCTCATGTAGCAGCCAGCCAGACACTTTTTCTGCTTCGTGTCTTAGTTTGGAGCACACTCCATAGCCTGTGCCTTTAATCTCTGTCTCTCCATGTGTGATTTTCTCCCCACCCAGGCTCTCAGTACTCTTTCCTCCTCTTCATATGATGTCCCTTCTCTTTTCTGCTCTACTACTGCTCCTCCCCACAGAGATGTGTCACAGTGTGGAGACTGCATCTCCCATCAGCCCTAGTTCATGCCAGCAGGCTTTTTGTCATTTCCATAAGGAAAAGTAATCCATATCATCTTCCTCCCAAGTGGTATAAAGATCTCCTGTTGGAGCATTCACTTTATCTTCAGTCTTCACACCGGGCAGCACACAGTAGGATGGGTCAACACAGATCTCAGTACTCATTGTTTACCCTCTCTGGGCCTTGTAGCAGAAATTCAGTAAATAGATTAGGAAGCTGGTCTCCCTGTAGAAGTTCAGTCCACACAGGCAGGTGTGCAGCCCTATGCCTGTGTTTAGTGACCATTCTCTCATGTAGCAGCCAGCCAGACACTTTTTCTGCTTCGTGTCTTAGTTTGGAGCACACTCCATAGCCTGTGCCTTTAATCTCTGTCTCTCCATGTGTGATTTTCTCCCCACCCAGGCTCTCAGTACTCTTTCCTCCTCTTCATATGATGTCCCTTCTCTTTTCTGCTCTACTACTGCTCCTCCCCACAGAGATGTGTCACAGTGTGGAGACTGCATCTCCCATCAGCCCTAGTTCATGCCAGCAGGCTTTTTGTCATTTCCATAAGGAAAAGTAATCCATATCATCTTCCTCCCAAGTGGTATAAAGATCTCCTGTTGGAGCATTCACTTTATCTTCAGTCTTCACACCGGGCAGCACACAGTAGGATGGGTCAACACAGATCTCAGTACTCATTGTTTACCCTCTCTGGGCCTTGTAGCAGAAATTCAGTAAATAGATTAGGAAGCTGGTCTCCCTGTAGAAGTTCAGTCCACACAGGCAGGTGTGCAGCCCTATGCCTGTGTTTAGTGACCATTCTCTCATGTAGCAGCCAGCCAGACACTTTTTCTGCTTCGTGTCTTAGTTTGGAGCACACTCCATAGCCTGTGCCTTTAATCTCTGTCTCTCCATGTGTGATTTTCTCCCCACCCAGGCTCTCAGTACTCTTTCCTCCTCTTCATATGATGTCCCTTCTCTTTTCTGCTCTACTACTGCTCCTCCCCACAGGGATGTGTCACAGTGTGGAGACTGCATCTCCCATCAGCCCTAGTTCATGCCAGCAGGCTTTTTGTAATTTCCATAAGGAAAAGTAATCCATATCATCTTCCTCCCAAGTGGTATAAAGACTGCTCACACAAAAACCAGAAGCAGCAGTAATAATAGCCTGCCTACAGGCATGTACTGGCCATAGGGACTATAGGGAGTTTCCCGGTGGGCCGATGACTCAGTGGGCCGGTTTCAGTGACAGCCAGTGGCATCTCTGGGGGGTACTTTTGGGGTTATAGCCCCGAATCTGGGGCCCATATCCCAGAGTCAGTCCAGGAGTCTCCAACCACAGGGTCCCGGCCCACTACCTGCCCTCTTTCTGGTGACCCTGATGTAAGGAGGGGCTCTCTGTGGACCCGGATGTAAGGGGGGCTCTGTGGGGACCCGGATGTAAGGGGTTGGCTCTCTAGGGACCCTGATGTAAGGTGGATGATCTTTGGGGACTCTGATGTAAGAGGGGCTCTCTGGGGACCCTGATGTAAGGGGAAGGCTATATTGGGACCCTGTTGTAAGGGGAGGCTCTCTGGGGACCCTGATGTAAGTGGGGGGCTCTCTGGGGACCCAGATGTAAGGAGGGCTTTTTTGCACAATTGCGTACAGTTTATATACTGTTTTTTGCATGTTTGCAAAATTAAAGTGGGCTGGTCTGGATGAAGTCCAGGGCCAAATTGTTGTCCCAGTCCAGCCCTGCCTTCCTACATACAACATTAGTAAAAAACAGAGCTTCCAGTTTGCATGCAAAGTGCAGCAAACCACACCCCAACCCTAAGCCCCCATACACATTGTCAGACATTCCGATCACAAAATCCGTCTGATTTTTTCTCGAAACTGGTGTTGCATACACATGGTCGGACAAAGTTGTCGGAAAATCCGATCGTTCGGAACGTGATGATGTGGGACTACGTTGCGACTAGTAGCCAATAGCTCTGGTCTCGTAATTTGATCTGAGCATGCGTGCCACTTTGTCTGATCGGAATTCCCTACAAACGATTGGAAAAAGTCTGATCAAATTTTTTTGTCTGAAAATTTGAGATCCTGCTCTCAAATTTTTTCCGTCGGAATTTCCGACGGAAAAAGTCCGATAGAGCCCACACACGATCGGATTACCTGACAATATAATCCGATCTGATCCGAAGGCATTACTGTTTTAGAAAATCTGTTAAAGAGCTGTATAACTGATTATGCCTAGAATCGGCCATATCTGTTCATTACATATGTAGCCACTACTTCTTGCTTAGAAGTACTTTAAAATGAGGGTACTTCACTACTATTTCAACGTATGCTTATGACACAGCTAACATGGCTGAAAACAGCTCCACACCACTCCTAAAAGGTCTGTATCTGATTTTATTCCAATAAAAGTAATGGGGGCAATCCAAAAAGCAGCCAAACCTGTGTTTGTAATCACAATGGAAAAAAGGCCATTACAGGTTCTGTTCAATTCCAGTCCATTCACATTGTTTAAAAAAAAGCCATGATAAGGGGGAGTATTTAGGTCCTTCAAAACACTTTGACCATTCTTTGGATTGTCCCCTGACTTTTATTAATAATAGACTTTTATTAAGAATAAATTCATATCTGAACCTTTTAGTAGTGTCGTGGCACTACAATTTACATTTTTGTAACCTTACACTACAAGTCAGGGAGACCATGGAGATCCTCTCATGTGTAGAAGCCACCTGCCCAGGAACCAGATCACTTACATCAACATCTTTACTTTACCACTTGCCGAGCAGTGCACACCAATGTACATGGGCAGAATGGTGCTGGAAGGTAAAAGGGCATACAGGTACGTCCTCTTTAAGAAGCGGAGTCACGGGCGTGGAGTCTGCCATGGTCTTCGTGACCGCTGGTCCCGCAGACTCAATGTCTGCCGGATGCCTGTCATCCTGTCACGGAGAGGAAGAACGGGGAGATGCTTTTCTAAACAATGCATTTTTCAGTTCTGCCTAGTGACAGGACAGAGATCACAGCTCTCTATCATTGAGAGCAGTGATCACTGTCCTGTATGTTGAAGCCCAGACCCCTAACAGTTAGAATCACTCCCTAGGACACACTTAACCCCTTCACTACCCCCTAGTGGTTAACCCCTTCATTGTCAGTGTCATTTACACAGCAATCAATGCATTTTTATAGCATAGATCACTGTATAAATGACAATGGTCCCAAAATAGTGTCAAAAATGTCTGATGTGTCCGCCATAATGTTTCAGTCCTGATAAAAATAGCAGATCACCGCCATTTCTACTATAAAAAAAATGCAGTAAAACTATCCCCTATTTTGTAGACCCTATAAATTTTGTGCAAACCAATCAACATATGCTTATTGCAATTTTTTTTTACCAAAAATATGTAGAAGAATACATATCAGCCTAAACTGAAGACAAAAATAGGTGTTTTTTATATATTGGAGGATATTTGTTATAGAAAAAAGTAAAAAATATTGCGTTTATTTCAAAATTGTCGCTCTTTTTTTGTTTATAGCGCAAAAAATAAAAACCCCAGAGGAGATCCAATAACACCAAAAGGAAGCTCCATTTGTAGGACAAAAAGGACGTCAATTTTGTTTCGGTATAATGTCGCACGACCGTGCAATTGTCAGTTAAAGCAAAACAGTGCCGAATCGCTCTGTTGAGTGCTCTGCTCAGGAAGGGGGTAAAATCCTCCGGGGCTGAAGTGGTTAAGATGGCAATTACAATTGGATAACCTTATGGGTCTAGCTATTTTTCCACTTTCTTCAGTAATTCTTCCAATCAGATGCAGTCAGGTATTTACGCAGCCAAGGGTGCCGGCAGTGCAGATTTTTAGCATGGAGGAATCTATTTGTTTTCTCTTGTTAAGTCCATGTATATGGTTAGAAAGGTCCAATTTCATTAATGATGTTAAAACATTCCCTAATATACAGAAGGCCACCAGAAGGAGAATTTAGAAATCAGTATATGAAATCCAGTATTCATCATATGGAACAGTAAAAGTAAAAATGTGAACGCTATATGAAATATAACTTTCACGTAAATTTTACTTTAGTAACTCAAAATTTGCACCTACTGAATGATAGAGTAGTTTCCCTTTAACAATATCACTGAGCAATTAATATTATAGACAGGAGTTTTGACATTGTAAAGGTCACAAAGACTGGATTTCATTTTGCGTTATAAACTGCTAATTAACCATATGTATCTAGAAAATCAATATGAAAGCTTTAATATAGAACATCAAGTGGTCAATCGATAGTGACCAGATTTCATGGATCATGGCCGGGCATTCCCTATTACAGTATATCAGATTTATCAGAGGTGAACTGTCTCTGACCACTGAGAATAACACGAGTAGCAGAGGACCCAGAAGACATCCATTTCATTGCTATTATTTTACAAGCAGGAAAGTGAGACTCAGCGGTAAAAGCTTTTAGGAATTTATTAAGCTCTTCATTTTCAAGAACACCAAGAAAGCACAGTATGATGTCCACAGGGAAATGTATTCTGAAGTGTCTTTCCAACTTACAGTACTGTGCTTATATTCTCATACATGGTGGGAAAAACTTATAGATGTCATTATTTTGCACAGACAGGTCCAAGATAATGATTGAATGCGGGAAATACATATATAATCTAGGATTATTGGGATTTGCTTCTATACACAGGAGTCAATTTTTGGAGATTTACTAAGTAAACAACCTATTACCCATTTATAAAAACAAGGTAAAGTAAAGAAGGATAAAATCAACAGTAACATATTGTGTGATATATATATATATATATATTTCTCTCTCTCTCTCTCTCTGTCTATATATATATATATATATTTCTCTCTCTCGCTCTCTCTCTATATATATATATATATATATATATAGATATATTTTTATATATCTATATATATAGATATAGATAGATAGATAGATAGATAGATAGATATACATCTTATATATGATAGTGCATCTCTGTATTACCATAAGGCGATTGTTACAATACAAACATTAAAACTGCAGGCTGAGTTCTTTTATACATTTTGTGGTATTCTGAGCTGACTTCAAATATCCGTATAAATAAATACAAGGTAAGAATTTACGTTTAGAATGCAATGCAATAGAAATATTAATAGATTTGCTTACAGCCCATAAAAATATCTAGGATCATTAAGTTTAGAGCTGCCATGTCCTTTATTTTCTACAGCTTTCCAGTAACTCTGCCGCAATGAACCAAGGCTTGCATGCTTGGCCCAGTGCTGCAGACGTAATGCACATCAATGAAACTCATAAGAAATAAATTTGTCTAAACATCCAGGTTTTTGAAGTTGTAGGCTAAAGGCCCGTACACACAACAAGAATAGCGTATAAAAAATAGCGCTTTCTAAGCAGTCGTACAATCATCTGATCATAAGTAAACAACTTTCGTCCAAAATTTTCCAAAGGGAGAAACACTCAACTGTTTCTTGTATGATTTTCGTTTAAACAGTGCAGTTTTCGTCTGAAAATACAATACAAATACATTACATCACTTCCAAATTTTTATTCTGTTGTACGAGAATTTTCGCATTTTAGTAACCTATTTGTTTTTAATATGGAGACTAGCATGCAAAAAAAAAAAAAATGGACAATCATTTGTCCGATAATTTCATTGTGTGTTCTAGGCTTTAGGATGCCTTCTGCCTATGTTTGCTGGGGACTGTCTCTGCTTTGAAGGGTCTGTCCCCCGAGACCGACAGCTCACAGTATAAAATGCACAGCACAGGTGCCTGCTCAACAATCATCCATCCATATTCCAAATTGGATCCGCTGGATCTGTCTGCGAATGTGGCAAATTCAGTGGTCATGCACATTCACATTGTTCTGTTTTATTTAGAAATCTGGATTGGTGATTACGGAGTGTGCATCTGAACTGTGCACTGTTTACTGTGAGCTGCTAGGATGCCAGGGGCTGTAGTGCTAGCACCCGCACATTGCACTTTTTACACTGCGCGGCAATGACTTGGAATTCCTGCATGAGTTATACATAAAAAGCCTGGCAAACAGAAGGGGGAAGGAATGAACACAGGGCATTTTAATGTGGGCCATGGGCTACTAACAAGCCACAGTTCAAGGTAAAATATCTTTAAACTACTGCGCTGCAGCTGCAGCTATTACCCTGAGCTGTTTGCGTTACACACATCTGACCCCTGCACTCTGTGTGTTACACATTGCTGACTTTTGCTTACTGTGCATTACACCTTCCCGACATTTGCATTCTTTACGTTAGATGCTACTGACTTCTGCACTCTGTACCTTATACACTCCTGACCTCTGCACGCTGTGCATTACACACTCCTGCCCTGGTTACACATTCCTGACCTCTGCACACTGTGTGCATTAAATACTCTTGACCTTTGCGCTCTGTATGTTACACATTCCAGACCTCAACGCACTGTAACACACTCCTGACCTCTGCACTCATTACATTACACACTCCAGACCTCTGCCCTTAATATGTTACAATTTCCTTACACTTGCACTCTCTGTGTTACTCATTCTTTATCCATAACAGAGTAGGTTAGGGTTTTATTTAATCATAGTCCTTTAACTATCTCCCGCCTGGCATATAGTCAAATGATGGCCAAGCGGGCGCTTTCTAATCCTGGATGAACGTCATATGCGCTGCAGCTCAATCTGTCACCCACTGTGTCCACCGGCTCATTGTATCGGGCCAGCCCTGGTACCATGTGATAATTTTCATTCATAGCCATTCATTTTGTATTATTGTGGGCCAAGCACAGCGTACCTGTACCATGTGACATCTAGGACCAATCACAGCTATCACAATTGTACATAATGACACATGAATGTATGTCATTCATAAAAATGATTGCTCATCAGTTTTAAGCAATTATAGTGAGAAAAAAAATCCTG
Source organism: Lithobates pipiens (assembly GCF_037356315.1). Lineage (NCBI taxonomy): Eukaryota > Metazoa > Chordata > Amphibia > Anura > Ranidae > Lithobates > Lithobates pipiens. Next base: position 457,803,572 of record NW_027507764.1, on the reverse strand, counting down.
ATCACCTCCCCAGAGTAGTACAGTGTCACTGTTGTAACACTGCACTGCTCTGGTCACAGTATGTAAACATAAATTGTAAAAAAAGGAAAAAGTGTTTAAAAAATGCAAAAAAATGATCACCACTACATCAGTCATATGATGATGCTATACTGCTCTGGTGACAGTATGTAAAAAAAAAAAAAAAAAAAAAAACATTTTATTTATTTTCTTAATTATCCCAAAAATGTGACAAAAATTACAACTTCAAAAAAACTCACCGCGCCTTTTACTAAATACCTTGCACTGACTACTTTCCAAAAAGGGGTTATTTGGGGGAGTCAATACTTTGTAGAACCATCTTTCGCTGCAATTACAGCTGCAAGTTTTTTTAGGAATGTCTCTGCCAGCTTTGCACAACTAGAGTGACATTTTTGCACATTCTTCTTTGCAAAATAGCTCAAGCTCTGTCAGATTGAATGGAGAGCGTCTGTGAACAGCAATTTTCAAGTCTTGCCACAGATTCTTAATTGGATTTAGGTCTGTACTTTGACCGGGCCATTCTAACACATAAATATGCTTTGATCTAACCCATTGTATGTCTGGCTATATATTTACGGTCATTGTCCTGATGCAAGGTGAACCTCTGCCCCAGTCTAAAGTCTTTTGTAGACTCTAACAGGTTTTCTTCTAAGCTCCATCAACTCTGACCAGCTTCCCTGCTGAAGAAAAGCATCCCCACAACATGATGCTGCCACCACCATTTTTCACGGTGAGGATGGTGTGTTCAGGATGATGTGCAATGTTCGTTTTGTGATACACATAGCTTTTGCTTTTAGGCCAAAAAGTTCAATTTTGGTCTCATCTGACCAGAGCACCTTTTTCCACATGTTTGCTGTGTCCCCCACATGGCTTCTCACAAACTGCAAACAGGACTTCTTATGGCTTTCTTTCAACAATGGCTTTCTTCTTGCCACTCTTCCATAAAGGCTGGATTTGTGGAGTGCATGACTAATAGTTGTCCTGTGGACAGATTCTCCTACCTGAGCTGTGGATCTCTGCAGCTCCTCCAGAGTTACCATGGGCCTTTTGGCTGCTTCTCTGATTAATACTCTTTGCCTGGCCTCTCAATTTAGGTGAATGGCCATGTCTTGGTAGGTTTGCAGTTGTGCCATACTCTTTTCATTATCCGATAATGGATTGAACAGTGCTCCGTGAGATGTTCAAAGTTTGGGATATTTTTTTTATAGCCTAACTCTGCTTTCAACTTCTCCACAACTGTATCCCTGACCTGTCTGGTGTGTTCCTTGGCCTTTATGGTGCTGTTTGTTCATTAAGGTTCTCTAACAAACCTCAGAGGGCTTCACAGAACAGCTGTAATTATACTGAGATTAAATTCCACACGGGTGAACTGTATTTACTAAGTATTTCACTTCTGAAGGCAATTGGTTTCACTAGATTTTAGTTAGGGGTATCAGAATATTTTCAAACTGAAAACCATTTATCATTTTCCTTCCACTTCACAATCATGTGCCACTTTGTGTTGGTCTATCACATAAAATCCCAATAAAATAAGTTTACATAGTTTTTAGACTCTATAACTTTCACACAGACTGAATAATCACACATTTACTAAAGAAAAGTAGCACAATACATTTTGTCCTAAATTACAAAGAACTTTGTTGTTTGGTTTTTGCACGCATCTTACATACTAGGAGAAGTACAACTGAAGGAGTCAATGGTGGAGAAGGATCTGGGTGTTCTGGTAGATCATGCAATCTCAAGCTGCAGTTTCAAAAGCAAGCAAAATCCTTTCTTGTATTAAGAGAGCTATCGACTCCAGAGAGAGAGAGAGAGAGAGAGAGAGAGAGAGAGAGAGATATCATTTTGCTCCTGTACAAATCATTAGTAAGACCTGATCTGGAATATGCAGTTCAGTTTTGGGTACCAGTTCTCAAAAAGGATATCAGGGAACTGGAGAAAGTGCAGGGAAGGGCAACCAAACTGATAAGAGGCACGGGGGAGCTCAGCAATAAGGATAAATTCGCTGAATAAAATGTATTTTCTCTTGAGAAGAGGAGATTAAAGCCCCATACACATGGGCCCAATGTCGGGAGACATCAACCAGTTAAAAAAATGAGGCTGACATTTGGCCCATGTGTATGCCACCCTGTCCAACAGAAGCTGACTTCTGTCAGACGAGCATGCTGGATAACCAGCAGCCGACCAACTCCCAATCAGCACACTCTGCCAATGATGGAGAGTGCTGATTGCAGTGTTCTGGAGGGGGGGCACCCCCCTGTCAGAACACAACAGCTCAGCAGGGGCAATGGTTATATTAACTTTGTATAGTTAGTACAGCAGCTCCAACAGTTTTTTTATTCACCCAGCTGGGTTGACCAAAAAAAACCTCATAGTGTGTACTAGGCTTAAGGGGGGATATGATCAACATGTATAAATACATAAGTGGTCCACATAGTGAACTTGGTGTTAAATTATCTACTGTAAGGTCATCAGAGATGAATCTGGATGAAAAGAGATTTAATCTCCAAATACAGAAAGGCTTCTTCCCTGTAAGAGCTGTGAAAATGTCGGATAGATTCCCTCAAGAACTGGCTCTGGCTAGCTCTGTAGATTGTTTTTAAAAAAGCCCTGGATTCTTTCCTAGATACACAAGATATAATTAGAAACTAATATGCATAGGTAAAGTTGATCCAGGGAGTATTAGATCTCTTGGGAGATCAGAAAGGATTTTTTTGCTGGAGCAAATTAGATTATGCTTTATTGTTTTTTTTTTTGCCTTTCTTTTGGATCAACTGTGAGTATAGGATTGTATATATAGAATTGTATATATTTTTTTCCTTTCTATTGGTTGAACTGAATGGACTTGTGTCTTTTTTTATCCAGGCTATATAACAATGTAACTATGATCAGAAGATGCTCCCTTAAATTTCATTCTGAAAATGTGATAACTTTATCTCAGGCAGGACATACAGTGGCCAAACTTGTCTCCAGATAAGGGCTAAAGACATCAATCACACAATAATTTGCTGATGTACAAAGTAAAGAAAAGAATATTACAGCTAAGCCTCAAAAGACCGATATCCTCAGTAATCAGGCATCTTGTCAGATGATATTATGTATATCTTTTTCAGTAAATAAGTGATCAATAGATACAATTTGGGGCACGATTCTACTAAATGATGGGTGGAAATGTCAGACAAAGACCTCCGCAGGTCACAACCATATTTCGATTTATTTGTATTATATTTTTACGACTGATTGTCTGTTGCTGCAAGATCACAAGAGAGATTCAGTATTGTGCACCTCTGCATAGTTCACCTCTTGCAGGCTGGGGGGTGATAGTAGCTGTACACATATATGTTAGATATTAGAGCACAGTAGATTGATGACAACAGAACATGTTAATTCCATTTGTGAAACTTGATTAAAAACACAAAAAACAATGTTTTACAGACAACAAACCACAACAAGCACACAGGTTGCATTACACCCTAGGCTTAGGTCTTTATTAATTATTGATGGTTAGGTTTTCCCTTTTACACCAGCTGGGAATCTTGTTCTTTCCCAAATAGCATGTTTGCATATCATATATTTTAAAAATGAAGATTAATAGAGGTGCAAAAAACAACTTTGTTATTGATTCCATTTCAGGAAAAAAATAAAAAACATTTATGCACACAAAGCATACAATATAATAAAGTTAAAGCAACAAAGGCTATAAATGAAAATATGATCTTTATTTTTAGTGGTGTTTATTTTAAAAAATCACAGCAAACACAAGCATTGGAGATAATGTATAAATCTATAAATTGTGTCACTGCCCAGAGCAAGCAGGTACATAATTATGTACATTTATAAATCTACATTTTAGAATTATTTGGAATGTCAGTGACTTTCCATAGCCCGGTCTGAATAGATATTTGCGTGTTTATTTTTTTCAAAAGTAACTTGCCAGATGTGAAATCCCAAATCACATTGCTGAGCAGACCAAAATGTTCATTTACATTTAATGTCTGAATTCATGTTTCCAATGCTAAGCAATCAACAGTAAAAAAATAAAGCCGAACCTTCTTTTTAAAACTCCAACCCTATAGCCAACAGTTGCATAATGTCAAAGCTCTCTACTCTAGACTGCGCCTGGACACTGCAAGTAATTGTTCCAAATGCCTCATCCCAGGCTGAATTTTATATTATGTTGCAAACTCAGTCAAAACCAGCCTCAAACTTTTTACCTTGTAGGAACCCCTTGAAATAATTTTCAGTTCCTAGGGAACCCCTGAGAAAACTCATTATCTACAGTTCTGGGCATATTTGATTGATAATAGCATTAAATTGTAGATACAGTGCACCCGGAAACTATTCACAGCACTTAATTTTTTCCACATTTTGTTATGTTACAGCCTTATTCCAAAATGGACTAAATTATTATTATTATACAGGATTTATATAGCGCGAACAGTTTGCGCATCGCTTTACAACATGAGGGCAGACAGTACACTTAAAATACAAATCAATACAGGAGGGACTAGAGGGCCTTCATTATTCATTATTTTCCTCAAAATTCTACAAACCATACCCATAATGACAACTTGAAAGGAGTTTGTTTGAACTTTTTGCAAATTTATTAAAAATAAAAACTGAAAAAAAATCACATGTACATAAGTATTCACAGCCTTTGCTCAATCAATACTTTGTTGAAGAATCTTTGGCAAGAGTCTTTTTGAGTATGATGCTACAAGCTTGGCATTTCCTTTTTTCATTTTTTCATTTTTGACACATATTTGGGACCATTGTCATTTATACATCAATCAGTGCTATACAAATGCACTGATTTTTGTGTAAATGACACAGGCAGTGAAGGGGTTAACCACTAGGTGGCAGTGTAGGGGTTAAGTGTGTCCTAAGGGCATGTTTCTAACAGTGAGGGGCGTGGCTGTGTATGACACATCACTGATCTCTGCTCCGATCACATGGAGCAGAGATCAGTGACACTCTCAGTAGGCAGAACCGGAAGATGCTTGTTTACATTAGCATCTCCCTGTTCTTCCTCCTGGTGAGGCGATCACGGGTATCCCCGCGGCGATCGAGTCCACAAGTCCCGTGATCGGACTCACGGAGGCTCTGAATGGCACGAGTGTGCCACCGGCGATGTGCACATGATGGCATGGTGGCAAATTTAAAGGGACGTACCTGTACGCCCATTTGCCTGTCTGTGCCATTCTGCCAACGTGCATCGGCGTGCGCCGGTCACCAAGTGGTTAATAACATTGCAAAGATTTCAAACAAACTTCTTTCACGTTGTCATTATGGGGTATTGTTTGTAGAATTTTGAGTAAAATAATGAATTTGATTTATTTTGGAATAAGGCTGTAACATAACAAAATGTGGAAAAAGTGAAGCGCCGTGAATACTTTCCAGATGCACTGTACACAAATAAACAAAGTAATAATGATTTTGCTTGCCTGCAGAGGATCATTTTACAACACCCCCTTGTTCTACATGACAAAATTATTTTCAACAATAATCATAAAAAGAAATGAGTAATAATAATTGTCAGATGAGAAACGTAGACTGTAAAAAAATGTAATACCACTTACACTACAGGCCAGTGGAGAAGTGCCCTCTTACATTAGGGATCCACTTAAAAGTATCCTCTTAGAGCGCTGCTCAAGTGGTCCATTATAGTGGCCCCTTATAGTGGGAAACTGCCCCTAACACTGATGGTCAAAGATCAAGATCCACCATTACACACAGCTCAGGGAACTTCTAGCAATCTCTGGAAGAACATTAGGGTTCCATAGAACCCTACTTGGGAAAGGCTGGTCTTATCCATGACAAACTAAATAAAGGCAAACTTTACCTAATTAGTGAACTGCTACATACCAATTTTTTTGGTAACAATAAAACTATAATTTTTTGGTCAATGTTAATTTTTAAACACACATTTATAAACCATTTATATATATATATATATATATATATATATATATATATATATATATATATATATGGGTTGACAAATAAACATTTAATACAGGTTGCTTAAATGACCCAGCATCACCTGCTCACTTTCTGACTACTTTTGTCTAATTGAAAAGTCACGTGTGTAATATGAAATCCTGCATTCATTCAGGTTTACACATAGTATAGCAGTAAATCAGCTGGGGGGGGTGAGCTGCAAAGTAACATTGAGTTTGTCAACCACGAGCTGTAAATATGTATATGAATTATTTCATGTTTTGTTAATCCTGGAGTATAATAAATACATACATAAAATATATACTAACATATTTTACATTCCTTTAAAGAAATGTGTTACCATAAGCGAAGACAAGTATAAGTTTATACTCTAACCAAGCGGATAAACATTTTCTCAGATATACTCAATAAAGGCCACCTCCAAAGGTGTGATATGTATGCAGAGGAAAATGAAAGGAGTGCAGCCAGATTTAGTTCAAGCATAAAGCCAAGCTGTTAATAATAGATGATAAAGACAGTCAGCGTGGGGTTAGTCTGTGCAATATTCAGATGTTAAATCCAATAGTCTTGGATTCTTCATGACAGCTGTAATAGCTTCCACTGCATCTGAAATTTCACAAAATGCAATAGGAATTCTTTGTTACAATTCACAATATTACACAAAACTGTTTTGATTTTTTCTTTTAGCGCTATTTAATGTATATTTCATGCAATCGATTTAATCACAGATCTGAAACTGTTGGTTCATAGTTCAGTGTGCTCTGATGCTGGGATCTTCAGCTCTGTGATTATTGGTCATAGACCTGAAATAGACCTGTGCAGGATAAGGTTAGTATACTAAATAGGGGTAATCAGCATAGGGTTCAGTTCAGTGTAATAGGATAGTGTTTTGCTTTTAGGGTTAAGAAACAGGAGGGTGTTAAAGTGGTACTCCAGGCTCCTTCAGAAAAAAATTAAGATTAGCAGCTACAAATACTATAGCTGCTGATGCTTAATATTAGGATACTTATCTAACCACGAATCCAGTGGTGTCTTCACCCCAGTTGATTTTTCAATCGGCTCTCGGGTGCTTCCGCCACTATTTCTTGTAAGGTAAACCAACATTGTAGCCTTGCAGCTTCACAGGCGGTTTCCTACTGCACATGCGTGAAGCACGCTGCGCTTTCTGAATCACCCGGCAGCGGGGGAAGGAGGAGGGAGGCGGAACTTCCAGGTGACTTTGCAGCGGGGAGATCAGTTGGAAGTGGGAGCAGATACCTGTAAAAAACAGGTACCCGCTCCCCCCTGAAAAGTGCCAAATGTGGCAGCGGAGGAGTGGAGGAGACAAACAAGCGAAACCTGCCCTTTTGGGCGAAGCTCCGCTTTAAGGGTTCATCTGAGAGGTCAGGATAAGGTTGAGCGTTAAGAAGGAACGAAGCAATAGGGAACCACATTGGTAACCCTAGTGAAAAGTTGCATAAGGAGAACCAGCCACAGTGTACAAATATAGAAAAAAAACCTTTATTGAAAAAATATTCACAATTGGAATAAATAGTGTCCAACAATTGCACAGTACCCCCCAATAAATCCCTCACTATATAAAAACACAATAATGACAACGTTGTCACAATAAACGCCCCAGATAAAGTCCCACGCACACACTCATGCATACACAGATCACTTTGAACTAAACAGGCCTGTTCAAAATTAACAAAGCACAAATACCAGAGACTGGGACACAAATGTAGGGCTTGTGTATGAACCATAATGGACCTACATTGACATTGATTGAGTAGGGCACAATAACTGGGCTGTGCTTCTGGATAGGATACACTGCATGAACATATAGTGAAAAATGTATGTCAGCTCCTGTCTACACTATAATATTAGAAACCACACTGCATTTTTTTACATTACTCTAATCACATTTACATTTATAGAGACAATTGATTGATTTGAATTAATTTTATTGTTGTATAGAAGTCGTCTATCTTTCTCATTTATCTAGTAGCGATGGATATTAATATTTTCTCCACCCTATTTGTAAAATGAAATCCACTCTGCCACCAACCCCAAAATCTGTGAATATTATTATGAGACAAACACACTAGAACAATTCAAAACCTACAGTAAGCTATTAAAGTATTTACCAAGAATATAAGATAAAGGGGACTCTGTCCTTGAAACAATGAGTCATTGTGCTGTGATAATAAAACTCTGGAATGTACAATAAGATTGGTGTGAAGATCTCATATCCTATGTATAATATTTCCCTATACATTTTCTTTCAGAGAAGCAACATATTAAGTGGCTGACATAAATGACTTTGACTACTGCAGGGCTTTTTGTTAAATGCATATATTCATTGACACAAATACGTGTAGACATAAACTTACACCCCCATATCCCTCCCTCCCGCATACATACACTGAATCTTTCCTATATTAAATATTCAGATTTTGCAACCTGGGTTTTCTGTATAAACAGTGCAACATGATCAAGAGGGTGCATATTGGTTTTGGAAATATGTTCCTTATTTATTATATGGTAGTTTAAAAAAAAAAATGTAAACATCAATTACTGCATATGAATATTTTTTTGTTCATTTTCAGCTAGCGGTCAGAGCTAACAATTTATTTTCACGTCTTCCAGTTTATTGTTTGCCTGTTTAAAAAGGCAGCTTTTACAGAGCTCAATAGCTAAAGCACACACACAGACATTAATAACTTAAAGCAAAGATTCATTCCCCTTCTATAAACAGTATTAATCAGAGTACGGAAAAAAAAACTCATTGCGTACTGTTTTAAATAACCTGAAGTGCTCCGTGAATCTGTCATGGATGCACCCTTCATTAAATGTTTATTTTTTTAGTGAAACAAAGTGTATATATACAGTATAACAAACAGATAAAAGTAAAATGCAACTGACCCAAAATGGATTTGAATTGGGTTGCATTATCTGTACCTTTCTGACGCTGCTCACATTCCATAGGATTTTCCTTTTAATGTTATTGTTATGTTTTAACATGGATATCTATTAGAAATAATATTCCCTGGATTAACTGACTCGCTGCACATTCACCTGCCAAAATCCTTTCAGTCATACATTCTCCGATATTCAGTGTATTAAAGTGGAACTAAACTGTATCAGAGAATCACAAACTCAAAATAATTTTTAATCAGTCAAAGTAAATTCACCCATCCATGTCTCCATGCTTATTTTTGTTGAGAAATCACTTTAAAAAAACACCCCTTTAGGATCTCAAAAACAGAAAAGGGGGGTATCTGACGCACTAGCAGAAAACAGTCCACAGTTAGTAAGTATATAGGCTGTCAGTACATGGCCTGTGAAAATCCAAGTATGCCCAGGTGCTTGACTCAGTGGCTTATTGAAAAGCTAGAAGGAACTCTGTATGTGGATAAATGAGAAGAGAAGCAGCACCTTCTAAGTTTAGCATAAAAGTACTGGGTTTATTAACCACTTGCCAACTGGCTCACGCCGATATACGTCAGCAAAATGGTTTGTTTCCCGCGAATCGCTGTAAGGGTATGTCTGTACCTTTAAGGGCGATAGCAGACACGATCAAGTGCACGAGAGCAGGACAGGAATTTGTGTGTGTAAACACACAAATTCCTGTTCTGTCAGGAGAGAAAAAACTAAGTAGGAAAAACTATATGTCTCTTCCTCTAGTCACTCCTATCCCCCACAGTTAGAACACCCCCAGGGAACACACATTTAACCCCTTGATCGCCCCCTAGTGTTAATCCTTACCTGCCAGTGACATTTACACAGTAAACAGTGCATATTTATATCAGTGAGCGCTGTTAAATGTCAGTGGTCCCAAAAATGTGCCAAAAGTGTCCCATCTGTCCGCTGCAATGCCGCAGTACCGCTAAAAATCGCAGATCACTGCCATTACTAGTACAAAAAAATGATAAAAATGCCATAAATCTTTCCCATAGTTTGTAGACGCTATAATTTTTGCGAAAACCAATCAATATATGCGTATTGTGATTTTTTTTGCCAAAAATATGTAGAAGAATATATATTGGCCTAAACTGAGGAAGACATTTGTTTTTTAAAAACATTTTTGGAGATATTTATTATAGGAAAGAGTAAAAAATATTGTTGAAAGATTGTTGTAATGCAATTTCTCCTTTTGGCCACAAGATGGAGACAGAGAGAGAGAGATGCTCAGTGGTCCTTCCAGAAAACTGAGAGAGAACACTGGGAAAAAGGGGAGTTTCTGGAAGTGCTGGGGGGACAGAAGAGAGGGAAGTACTGAGGTAAAAGAGAGAGTGCTGACAGCAGACAGAGGAGAGGAGATTGCTTAAAAGAGAGGGAGATACCAAGGCTCAAAAAGTCCTGCGACACAGTAACACTTAACAGTGAGGAGAGGAGGAGTGTGTGAGGGGAAGGAACTGAGGTGCCAGAGTGAGGAGAGAGACACACACTGACACTAGGGACTGTGTGCCCCAACAGAGGAGGAGGGATATCCTGAAGCCCGGAAAAAAAGAGCTGTGAGGAGAATAAGGAGAGCGATCTGAGGAAGAGAGAGAGAGAGTTTCTAGGAGCCCAGGAAAAGAAAAGGCTCTGACATGACAGTGTAGCAACAGTGAGGAGAGAACAACTGTGTCCAAGATTGTCAGCCAGAGAAAGACAGAGCCTGAGTTGGCAGAAATCTACAGCCATTTGGGGAATCTCCTAAGTCTGCAGCAAGTCATCAGGGGCCAGTGTGGAGAAAGGACGAGGTACCATTGGAAGCTACTACAGTGCGGGGAAGCAGTTCTGGGACCGGATAGTGGAGAGACGGAGCTGCTCCCAGGATGCTGTCTTTGCCGTGCTGCCTGCCAGAGTCACCTTAAGCAACCTAAGCGAGTTGACGCCTGATCGGGAGGGGGCAACTAAATCAGTGTTACCGGGTCTGGTGAGTGGGCCTTGTGGCCCATACTTGCTACCACTGATAGGGAATAAAGTCACTAGGAGCTACTTAACCAGTGACCCATAGCTCTAATACTGCCTGCAGGCCTTACTGACAGCCAAAACACGTGCCAACAAACTCAGACGAAATCTAGGACTAAGGACTGCCCCTAGTCTTACCTACCTTGAAGCTCTATCTGTTGGCCAGTTTAAAGGGATACTATACCTCTGTCTATTCGTTTGAATACAGTCAAAACCTATTGTGGATTTATAGGTACCCTTGTTGCATTTAAACGTTTATATGCATTGTTTATTGCTAACCTGCATGCTGAGTGTGTTCAATTCGGTTTAACTGTTACTTACGCTATAATAGTCAATCAATAGATTAATCATATTTATCACTAAACAGGTGTGTGTGTGTTTGTGTATTTATTGTCATATCCCACAGCCAGGCGAAAGGTATTTCTCACTTTTGTTGTAAATTGTGCTTGCAGTAATTTTATTCAACCAGGTGTACCAGGGAGGCTGAGGTTGTTCTTGAAGTCGAGACACAGAACAGAGAACCTAAAATGTAATCGGTGGCTCCTTCGGGGGTGGCGCTAGATAAGCGACACCACTATGGTAAGCCGGTCTGGTCCGCGTGGGGGCCTGATGAAGGAGCATGCATGCTTTGAACACGTGCCACACCCACACTTCCTCCCCAGGAGACATGGACTTACCAAGACGTGCTGGGAGCCACCAGCACAGCTGAGAGCTTTGGTCCAAATCCACCACAACGGGACCAGATCGGCTCCCCACAGTGGTGTTACCTAGATGAGTGTTTTTCCTTCTTACTGTTATGAGTTGCCCCTTTATTGTTTAATAAAGCCAGTACTTTTATGCTACACTGAAGAAATCAAAGATAACTTGCCACAAATTTGTGGCAGTGTTGAATTGCATGTCTGTTAAATTGCACATTTTCACTGGCAATGTATTCACTTGCAGAGTACTTGAAGAACACATTCTAGTTGACACTTTTCCAATCTGTAACAAATTTGGTGGCAAGCCTCTAGCAAGAGCAAAGTTGCAGTGGTGAGTCTACAGCAATAGCTCTGCAAGTCTACAGCATGAAAATTCAGCCACAGTGACCCCTGTGTTGGGATGACTATTGCACAACATAACTGAACCAGAACTTGCAGCAGACTTGCAGAATGTTTGCAAAGAAAGTTGATCTGGAGTCATGCAGACTTGCTGCAACAAACCTGAGAAGCCTGGCAAGTCTAGCAATAACTTAGCAAGTCATGTTCAAACTTGCAGCACAATTGCTTGCAATCTGGAACTTAGAAGGCACTGCTTCTCTTCTCATTTATCCTCTAGGTTTTCTAGCTGTGGCCATCTTGAGTAAGGGCAGAAGATTCTGAGGAGTCTGGGAAAGGGTACTTAAGAGGTGTGGGTCATGTGTTCAGGGAGATGAGTTTGAGAGATCCGCGTGGTCTGTTCTGGTTCCAGGATTGGGGTAGCCCCGTGAGGGGTCCCGGTCACGGGGTGTTCGACACCCCGCAACATGTTCCTGTGGAAGGCCCTTGATAGACCGGTCTGGTCTGGGGTAGGGATCCGTCTCTTCCCGAGTCTCGGACCCGGCTGGTCCGAAGCGCAGTAACTGAGGGAGGATTCAAGGTGTCCGGGTGTACTCTTGGCTTGGAGAGGCACCACAGCTCGTGGAAGTGCCTGAGGGAGGACTCTTCGGAGGAGGGCCGGCAAGTGACATCCTGGGAAGTGCCTGGTCACTGAGTTGGGAAAGACATTGATGAATCCACGCTTTTCCAGTACCATTGAGGAAACGGGAAACTTTCCAGGTACTGAGGAAAAGGTTCCTGTTCATCCTCAGTTATAACTTGTACACGGTCATAGGATTGATTCAAGTTTTTAGTCAACGTGCTGACTGCCATGATCTCTGCCATAAATCTATCCCCTATTTTGTAGACGCTATAACTTTTGCGAAAACCAATCAATATACGCTTACTGTGATTTTTTTAACCAAAAATATTGTAGAAGAATATATATCAGCCTAAACTGATCAAGAAATGTATTTTATTTTTATTTTTTAAATTGGGATATTTATTATAGCAAAAAGTCAAAAATATTGTGTTTTTTTCAAAATTGTCACTCTTCTTTTGTTTATAGCACAAAAAGTAAAAACCACAGAGGTGATCAAATACCCCCAAAAGAAATCTCTATTTGTAGGGAAAAAAAGGTACCGGTACATACATTTTGGGTACAACTGTGCACAACCACGCAATTGTCAGTTAAAGCGACGCAGTGCTGTGTCGCAAAAAATAGCTTGGTCAGGAAGGGGGTAAATCCGTCCAGGGCTGAAGTGGTTAATAAACATGACAAGAATTACCTGGGTACACACTCACTACTAACATCAGACTAGTCTGTTTTTAGTAGTATCAGCAGGCATAATATCTCATGATATATGCAAGTGCAGTAAGCACAAATTGGTGGATACGTTGCCTTACACTTAGGTAGTGGCATTCATGATGCATTAATGATCTGCTTCGTTTGTTCTGACACTTTCTGAAAGGTCATACCCATTTACACTGCAGTAGAGTTCAAATATATACATGCATACTGTACAGGAAAAACATGCCCTCATTCCAGTCTTCTCTATTTTTCATTATTGTTCACACCAAGGCAATTAAATGAAATAATTACTGGCACAACTTCTTCTGTCTTGGGATATATGCATATACTACTGGGTCTAACAAAAAAGATCTGTTAAAATTAATAATATAATTTCCAAAATCTGAGAAAATCCAATGAAGTAAATGAGATTAGATTTTATGTGTTTGGCTACAACATTAGTAGTATGGATTACCTTGGGGTAATACTCAAAGCATGACTAAACTCTCCCAATCAGCAGTAAATAGATAGAAAGGTATATTATATTTACTTTACTTTTTTCTTCCATCTGAAGGAGGGGAACAGGGGCTTTTCTCAGCTAATCACATGCTCCTGACTGCATGCCTGAGCTAAAGGCAGATGGATTCCAGGAAGTAAATGCTACATGATTCATCTGCCCTTAATCAAGATGGCCACAGCTAGAAATGTTAGTGGGGTGTTTTTTTAAAGTGATTTCTCAATAAAATAAAGCATGGAGATATGGATGGGTGAGTTTGCTTGACTATGAAAAATGAATTAAATAGCATTTTCAGTTTGTGATACTCAAATACAGTTTAGTTTCACGTTAATACACATTGAATATCAGAAAATGTATAAACAGCAGGATTTCGGCAAGTGGATGTGTAGTGAGTGAGTTGATCCAGGTAATATTATTTTTAATAGATGTCCAATTAAAATATAAAGAATTAAAAGGTGAATCCTATGGAATGTGAGCAACGTCAGAAAAGTACATATAGTGCAAACAGCAACCTGGTGAATAAATGAAGAGCTGATATAAATATGCTGAACTATTATGCCCCACCCTCCTTCTTCCCCCCCCCCCCCTCCTTTTCCTTCTTGTTTTTGATTTGTCTCATATGTCAAACTTACTGTTTCTATGAACACTTGTACAAGTGTAAGATACTGTATTCTTGTTATCTTTCTATTTTCAATAAAAATACAATTAAAAAAAAAAAAAAAAAAAAAAAAAAAAAATGAAGAGCTGATGGATAAAAAGGGCCATAATGTCACAAAACGTTCTCAATAACCCCCTTTATAAATAGGTCCCTCAAAGTGAAAAGTCTGCATTCTATGCTGCCTGAGTTATAGCAAGGTATAGAAATTCTAAACAGGACCGGAGCTGTAAGATCCGAAGAAAACCCTGCAGGACTCCGGAAATTGATGTGTGTGCACTGCATTACAGAATACATCAGAACTTGTAACCTGTATGGAACATCCAGAATAGCCCCAGCCATTTTATTCTGCTTCCATTACAGCCTCGGGAAGCTCTTGGCTCACCTTTATCTGTCAATGGAGACAGCTCGGTAGCATTTGTATTGCCTGGAGTACATAATATTATTTACACTGAACAAGATGGTTCAAAATACAAGGAGAGGTCATTCTGAACAGATGACAATGCTTTCTGGAACACTGAATCAAGAGAGCATTTTATCAGCGATGCAGATCCTTGGATATCTTACAGCTAGAGATAAGCGAACTGATTTGTACACCCAAGCAGTGACCTGTTTCTTGGATATCTGAGACTGCGTGGTGTCTGAGAGACAATTTGCCCAATTCTCTATCCTTGGTGGCAGGGTTTCAATCACACTGCCTGCCATGTCTCCTAATGCTCACCTACACTTTTATCCCATTTTAAAATACAAGGGCAAATTATTAGATTGGATTAGGTGAGCACATACCCTAAGGGGTGATGGTGATGGGCCTGGTGGTGTCTGGTGTGTGAAGACTTAAGAAGATTGATTCGCTAACACACCATGGAATTGGAAATTTTGTAGATTTTTCATTTGATTGGACATTTACTACACTTGCACATTTATTACACATTTATAATATTTTTTGCACATATTTATTTATTATCTTTTTATATATTTATTAGGATTTATGAAATTTTATATTTTTATGTCTATATTATTTGCAGCACTTTACTTACCTTATAGGTATAGAGATTGAAGGGGTTTATAAATCACTTTATTGGATACACAATCATTTTTCTTTAATCGCTTCACAGATTTCTTTTGATGATATTAGGTATGTGATGTGGTGTTTGCACCATTTTGTGGTAGCTGCTCCATGATTAATGTTGTTTCTGTGGTCTTAAAGAGATACTGCTGACCCTGGGATAACCTTTTCCTATAGTTCAAAGGTTGGGTAGGGAGTTTTCCCGGTGGTGCAGACATACAACGCTGGCATGCGTTATAGGCTGACAAATTACTTCCTTCATAAGTACTTTGGGTTGAATAACGTTTTCGCCTTAATCTGTCAGTTGGTTGGATGGTAGTCTTGGTCTGCGCAGAGCTTGGGGGAGTACATATGGCTACATGCTGATGAAATTGATATATTTTGCATTTCCCTGAAGAAGCTGGGATATCACTCCAGGAAACATGTTGGATGCTGCTACATATATGAATCCATATCAGCATTGGAAACAAGTATCAATATCATCAGTACTACGCTATGTTCACAATTTATGAGATGTTTATATCTCTTTGTGTAAATTTTTATATTTTTGTATGAAATAAACTTTTTTAATGGAACTTTGTGCTCACCTCAGTGTCAGCTGTACATCCTTAGATGTCCAATTTTTTATGGGATAGTCTCCCAAACTGTATATATTCTCATAACCTTTTCCTATTTTGTTTGTGTATTCTGTCTACCTGTGGACATGTACAGTTGAACTAGAACTCCAGCATTGAATTTATTTATGTTATATGATATGTATGTAATATAGCTTTTAATGCAACAATTACCTTCAATCTGGCTCCACCAGCTGATGGCGCTCCTCTATGGGGTTGGCACAATGCAGCCCATATCAACTTGGTACATTCAGCCTGCCCACAGAGTTCGAATCTCGGGTGGTTCCTGCTGAACTGGCCAAGATTCGAACTGTCTATGGCCAGCCTAACTCATACATTACAGGAAATAGGATGGTATTCTGAAAGCTGCCTTCATGAGATTGGACATTAGCAAACAAGGCTGTAAGAACAACCTGGTATACATATTCCCCTGCTCGTAGAAAGAACAACCTGGTATACATCTTCTCCCTGCTCTTAGAGAAGGCGTTTTTCACTTTTTGTTGATTTATTTCCAGGCAGATTATTTACCTGCTACAGTGCCACTACAGCAAATTTTTGCAGTAACTAGATAGATTACCACTTGGCTCTGCTTTATGGTGCCCATACCTGGACCCCTCCAGTAAGAAGATGCAATGCAGGCCTGTAATGTTTCTTTGGGCACTGGACTCTTCATTAGGTGCTCACCTAGGCACATGGCGATGACGAAGCTAAGCAGTACTGAGTTAGCCACAGGGTGCTCTATGGGCCCAGGGCGTGGTACATCCAGCAGTGAAACCCAAGAGGAAACAAAAAGGGAGCAATGGCTGTGACTCATTCAGTCAGAAGAGGGAATAGCCAGGTCAATTTTTAAAATTTAGCGCCATTTTAAGCTGCCAGACAGTAGGAGTGATACATGGGCACACTGCACAATGTGTGTGCCATCTTGGCACACAAGCAAGTACTACTGTACCTGGTATGCACTCCTCTCTGCCTCACCTTTGTTATCACAGCACAGCAATCCTCTGACCTTTTTCTCCTTACATACAGATGTGACCAAACATGTACAATGACCTTACTACAGCCACAGACACTGAGGGACTGGATCAGGTATTTGTCTTTATGGCAGCTGGCGTTCATATGGATATGTCTGCTCATTGTCTAAGCCACACTTGGACCATGTGTGCACATAGGTTTTTTAAATTTTAATAAATAAAGTGTTATATTACTATTATAGTAATATAGTTTAATTTTTTTTTGCCTACACATATGGGATGCTGGTCTCCAAGATATGGTTACATCTAATGATAAATTTAAATCTATTTGTTGGGATCGTCTTAAAACATTTATAAAATTCCGCTGTCAAACCATCTGGCCCTGGCGTTTTCTTGATGGCCAGTTTATCAATAGCCTGGATTTCCTCATCTGCAGTGATTTCATCTGTCAAATTCATCAAAGGAACATTACTCTCCAGACCTGGTGTAAAGTCCAAAAAACCCAACATCATTGTCTGAACAAGGTTCCTTCCTCCCAGGAGATCGTCATAGTATGACCTGACAACCTCCAGGATCCTTGACCTTGGCTCATCAGAGAGCCTGTACTGTGCTTCAGGCCATTGACTGTCTTAACTGCTCTGTTTACAGTTCTGGTAAGGGTTAGGTGAATGCTATTTCCCATAATCCCTATCCTGAACCAAAGCAGGTCATATTGATGTCTCCTGAGGAGCTGCACCTCAGATTGCCCCAGAATTTCCTCCATTCTAAACAAGGTGGTCAAGTTTCCTCTGCAAATGCTGGTAGGTGATATACTTATCTTGCTGCTTTTGGCCTTAAAAAGACCAACAGTCTGATATTTTACAAGCTCCCACCATTCTGACTTACTGTTGCAAAAGTCTAGGATAGTTACCTGCGCTTGAAAAAAAATCCTCAAAGGATTGTCTTTCTCGTCTTCCAGGAGGGCCGAATTCAATATCTAGAGGCATTCAGAGTCTGAGGCATTCAGAGTCACAGATAGGATACAGTGATCAGAAAACTCCACTGCCCGATACACAGGTATCACAAAAGCAGAGTCTCCCTTTAAAAAACCTATCTATCCTACTCTGACTACTAGCTTGCTGAAAAGTGAACCCTGTGCTGTCTTTGCAGCTCTTTATGTGCGCATCTACCAGATCAGCTTCCCTAACTATTGCATTGAGAAAAAGGCTGTCATAGCCTAACTTATCTCTGAAACTTCTCCTGTCTTTAGAATTAGTAATGGTGTTGAAATCACCTCCAAAGATAACCTGCTGGGCTGTAAAAAGAAAAAGCTTAATCTTTGCAAAGAGGCATTTCCTGTCCCACTTCATCTAGGGACCATAGATGTTAATCTGGCACAGGTCCTACCCCCTCACAGAGACTTCCAAAACCATACATCTACCAAACTCTACCTTAATTACCCACCGGCATGCTACCATACCAGAAAAAAGGACCGCAACCCCACTGTAAGGATTGGCCGCAAGAGACCAAAAGGAGGGATCATGTCTCCACTCCTTCTTTGCCAGATGTATATTGACCAGACTACTCGGATGGGTCTCTTGCAAAAACAAAATGTCAGCATCAAACTCGCCAAGCAAATATAAGGCCATATGAGGAGCACTTACTGATCTTAAGCTGGCAACATTAATGGTTGCCAATTTCAACGGAGTGGGAACTTCCATTAGGGTAGTTGAGGCAGCCGTTTATTAGCCTGACTATTCCCTCTCCCTGGAGAACCAACGCGCTTCATTGCGCCCTGGCACTCATCATCCATGGAGGATGCAGTACCCAATGAGTCCCATTCATCGTCATCTGGCAGGACCTCAAATTTATTTGCCAAAGGCAAAACCTTAGGACTTAAGGTAACCAAACCCCTTTTTTTCCTCTTTCTTTTGCCCCTCCTCCTTTTGGAC
This sequence comes from Lithobates pipiens, assembly GCF_037356315.1. Lineage (NCBI taxonomy): Eukaryota > Metazoa > Chordata > Amphibia > Anura > Ranidae > Lithobates > Lithobates pipiens. The sequence continues at coordinate 457,784,555 of NW_027507764.1, read as the reverse complement.
AAACCGGAATCAACAGTTTCCCCAGTTGATGCACCTGACTCAGCACCTCTTGCTGCCTCTGCAACTTTGGAAGACACAGAAAGATTGGACACATTCTCGGTAACTGATACCTTACCTACAGAATGGGAAGACACTGGCACACTAGGCAAACGCACAGACTGGGAAGACATGGTCACTAGGCAAATGCACAGACTGGGGCACCACAGACTAGGGAGACACAAACATATAGGGTATTGGCACCGACTCAGAGGGAATCACAAGCACCCCAGCTGCTGTGCTCTGAGCATCCTCCATGTCCAGGTGGAAGAACTCTCTCATGAGCTCAGGCTTCTCATACATTGCCTCAGAACACTGACTATAAGGATGTCCTACCACATTGCACAGGTTGCACCTTATAATGTTACAATCCTTTTCTAAACGTCCTACACACTGACATAGAGAGCATTTCATCACCGGACAGGAGGATGCAAGATGCCTTTAATCTCCACACTTGTTACATAGCCCTGTCTGGCCCGGGTAGAAGGTTAGCCTGTCCCTCCCCAGGAAAGCTGAGGATGGCAGATGCTGTACAACATTGTCAATGATTTTTAACTTTAACTGCACAGACCAACCCCCATCCATATTCCCCGATCATCCAAAATCTTCTTTAGGGGGCTCAGGACGTCTTCATACCCCCTCAACCATACAGTTAAGTCCCCTTGGTATGGAATCATTGCGGACAAGAATTGTCACCATTTTAATGAGTGGCTGACGTGATACAAGATTGGGGATGAGCCCTCTCCAGTCTGGCAGGCCCCTACACATGTGCTCATAATTCTCCCAAAATATGTCCATAGACTCAGGACGAATAAAGGCTAAATTGTACTCATATGAACTTGCTGAAATTATCAGGGCAAAGATATCTGTGGGCCTAAACCCCATCTGCAGAATCTTATCCACACTGCCCTCCTATGCAGAGGAAGACCACCCCCCTCTCAAAGGAACTGCACAACATTTCTCCTTTTAATAATTAAGGAAGGTAAATATTTCCATGCTCCTTCCCTGCCTGCTCCTTCCTCCCAAATCTCATAGCAGCAACACCAGCATATGTTTTGCCCACAGACATAGCGCCAGTATAAGTTTCCCCACAGACACACCAATTGCAGTCTTGTCCTTATGCTGCGTACACACGATCGAGCTTTTTCCGACTGACTTTGGCTCAAGCTGTCTTGCCTACACACGGTCACACCAAATTCCGATCGTTAATAACGCGGTGACATACAACGTACGACGGGACTATAAAAAGGAAGTTCAATAGCCAGTAGCCAATAGCTTCTGTCTCGTAGTTGAATCTGAGCATGCGTGATTTTTGGCGTGTCGGAATTGCATACACACAATCGGAATTTCCGATAGAAAGTTTTTCCGTCTGGAAAATTGAGAACATGCTATCAATTTTTGGCTGGCGGAAATTCAGACAGCTATATTCCGATGGAGCATACACACAGTCACATTTTGCGATGAAAAGCTCTCATCTGTCTTTTTCTGGCCGGAATTCCGATAGTGTGTAAGCGGCATTAGACACAACCAAACCTGCTGACAGGGAGTCTGACACAGCTGGGATAGCAGTCTTTGAATCAACAGAGGCAGGACCCACCCTCTCCCCTTCCTCTGAACACTCAGCTTCTTTCCTGGGTTCAAGCACAGTTTTGGCTACTGCAGACTCCAGAATAGTTGTAGCACTACTGCTCCATGCATCTCCACCATTCTCAGAAAAAGTCACTGTATTGTCCATGGCGCTCCTCTCTACAGACTCTTTCCCCAGAAGCTGACAGTTACTCTTACCAGTTTCATTTAAATCTGAGGTTTTGTTTTCAGCAGGTAAATCAGACTGTCCATTGTCTATTGGTCTGGGCTGACTGCCTGTAGCACTACAACCCTCAGCAAGCCCATTGTCACTAATAAAGTCCACATCACCATCCTGCACACACACTGTACCTGCTTGCTGTATTGTTACCAATGGAATGTCATGGCTGATGGTAGGATCAAAAACAACAAATAGTGTAGCGCTAATTTAAATAATGATATATTCACAAGGGAAAATATCTGTGTATGAACAATCATGTATGCTGAAAAAAACAGTGGATAAAGTCTTCTATAATATAGCTAATACACGTGAATTGTGATAAAAAAAATTCTTCAGAAGAGATAGATGTTTCACTGATCAGGTGTAACCAGATGTATCAACTTGTCTGAAGTGATCTAGAAGGTAGGTGGAATACTCTTACCAGATGAGGTGGACTCGCCAGTCTTACAACAGTTGAGTCAAAAACGCTTGGGGTCCACACATGGGACCAGATGATGGATTGGAGGTGGTCGGATTCTAGGAAGGCTCCAAACGGTGAAAAAAGCCGTAGGGGGGCGTCTCTCAGGATGTTCCTCAAGTTGTCCGGATCGGGTGTGACCCAATTGGAATTCGGGCCTCGGATGCAGGAGAGGTTCACAAGAATGGTAATGAAGAAAAAAGAAAGCTCCAAATGGTGCAGGTCAAAAAAATTAACCATCAGGTATTTATTTAAAAAGTCATAAAAAAGGACATGAATTATGACAAGTGATCACAAAAAGAACAAAATAAAAGCAATGTGGGGTGCTAGATCTAGCTAGATCCACAGGCTGAGGTATAGTCACAGGCCTATCCAGGGGGCCCCACCTGGGTCCTCCCCAGGATTCAGCATCCCTCCTGGAGCAGAGAAGCAACTTTAGCCCCTGGTCTCTGGAAGCACAGGAGCTAAGGAACCATTAACCTCACTGTCAAGAAGCAGAATGGCAGTTTGCCCCCATTCCTGTGCTGAGTTCCTGGGTCTGTACACCTGCTGTGCCCATTATGAGAGGTTCCCACCATCCCTGTGCTGAGTTCCTGGGTCTGTACACCTGCTGTGCTCATTATGAGGGGTTCCCACTATCCCTGTGCTGAGTTCCTGGGTCTGTACACCTGTTGTGCTCATTATGAGGGGTTTTCACCATCCCTGTGCTGAGTTCCCGGGTCTGTATACCTGCTATGCCCATTATGAGGGGTTCCCTCCATCCCTGTGCTGAGTTCCTGGCTCTGTATACCTACTATGCCCATTATGAGGGGTTCCTACATTCCCTGTGCAGAGTTCCTGGGTCTGTACATCTCTTGTGCTCATTATGAGGAATTCCCCACTGATGGGCACTAATGAGGCTGTACTGATGGGCACTGATCATGCTGTACTGATGGGCACTGATGGGCTGCACTGATGGGCACTGATGAGGCTGCACTGATAAGTGACACTGATGGAGAATTGCAGGTGGCACTTAGTATCCATGGACACTGATTGGTGGCACTGATGGGCAGCACTGATAGACAGCACTGATGGGCACCGATAGGTGGTACTAATGGGCACTGATAGGTGGCACTGATGGGCAGCACTGATAGGCGGCACTAATGGGCACTTATAGGTGGCACTGATGGGCAGCACCGATAGACAGCACTGGTGGGCCTGCACTGATCATCAGTGACTTTATTATCTGTGTACATATCCTGTACAGGGCCAGCGCTACCTATAGACAAGGTAGGCACCGGCCTAGAGCGCACATCAGTCAGGGGCGCCATGCCAATACCCCCCCACCTCCAGGCTCCAAGTGCTGCCAGTGACAGACTCCACCTCCAAAATGGCAGAAGTCCATAAAAAGGTGGGGTATGCATGGGCAGGGCAAGGCGGTGGAGTCAGGGGTGGAGCCAAGGGGGCGGTAAAATTAGGTTTTGCCTAGGGTGTCAAAAGTCATTGCACCAGCCCTGGTTACACCACTGTTATATATGTACAGGATAAATGAT
>NW_027507764.1:457095723-457175723 GCF_037356315.1 Lithobates pipiens | reverse complement strand
CCTGGGAATAAAGTCACCGTAGATCCGAGGGGGGCGTGCAAGGAAACTAAAAAACAGCATTTTAGTTTGCACATGATTGGATGATAAAAATCAGCAGAGCTTCCACTCATTTCAGATCTACCCCTTAGATTTAGAGCGACTGCACTTTCAGTGCACTTGCAGTGCAAAGTGGATTTGTCTTTTGTAAATAACCCCCAGTGTGTCTCCCTACAGTGTGCATTACAGTGTGTCTCCCTACAGTGTGCATTACAGTGTGTCTCCCTACAGTGTGCATTACAGTGTGTCTCCCTACAGTGTGCATTACAGTGTGTCTCCTTACAGTGTACATTACAGTGTGACTCCCTACAGTGTGCATTACAGTGTGTCTCCCTACAGTGTGCATTACAGTGTGACTCCCTACAGTGTGCATTACAGTGTGACTCCCTACAGTGTGCATTACAGTGTGACTCCCTACAGTGTGAATTACAGTGTGTCTCCCTACAGTGTACATTACAGTGTGTCTCCCTACAGTGTACATTACAGTGTGTCTCCCTACAGTGTGCATTACAGTGTGTCTCCTTACAGTGTACATGACAGTGTGACTCCCTACAGTGTGCATTACAGTGTGTCTCCTTACAGTGTACATTACAGTGTGTCTCCTTACAGTGTACATTACAGTGTGACTCCCTACAGTGTACATTACAGTGTGACTCCCTACAGTGTACATTACAGTGTGACTCCCTACAGTGTGCATTACAGTGTGTCTCCCTACAGTGTGCATTACAGTGTGTCTCCCTACAGTGTGCATTACAGTGTGTCTCCTTACAGTGTACATTACAGTGTGTCTCCCTACAGTGTGCATTACAGTGTGTCTCCTTACAGTGTACATTACAGTGTGTCTCCCTACAGTGTGCATTACAGTGTGTCTCCTTACAGTGTACATTACAGTGTGTCTCCCTACAGTGTGCATTACAGTGTGTCTCCTTACAGTGTACATTACAGTGTGTCTCCCTACAGTGTGCATTACAGTGTGTCTCCTTACAGTGTACATTACAGTGTGTCTCCTTACAGTGTACATTACAGTGTGACTCCCTACAGTGTGCATTACAGTGTGTCTCCCTACAGTGTACATTACAGTGTGACTCCCTACAGTGTGCATTACAGTGTGTCTCCCTACAGTGTACATTACAGTGTGACTCCCTACAGTGTGCATTACAGGGTGTCTCCCTACAGTGTGCATTACAGTGTGTCTCCCTACAGTGTACATTACAGTGTGACTCCCTACAGTGTGCATTACAGTGTGTCTCCCTACAGTGTACATTACAGTGTGTCTCCTTACAGTGTACATTACAGTGTGTCTCCCTACAGTGTGCATTACAGTGTGTCTCCCTACAGTGTACATTACAGTGTGTCTCCCTACAGTGTACATTACAGTGTGTCTCCCTACAGTGTGCATTACAGTGTGTCTCCTTACAGTGTACATGACAGTGTGACTCCCTACAGTGTGCATTACAGTGTGTCTCCCTGCAGTGTACATTACAGTGTGTCTCCCTGCAGTGTGTCTCCCTACAGTGTGCACACAACCCCATAGCCTAGGATAGCAAGGACTTCCCTGCTCCCCCCTCCCTTCTCAAAGCTGTCTTCAGACTGCACTGTCCACTGTTACCTCTTTTCCTGTAATGATCAAAAGTTCAGGGAGGCATTCCCGAGAGAGCGGGAGCAAGCAGCACTGAAAGCTGTAAACTGCAAGTGCTGGGATAAGAATTTTAACAGTTTTTAAGTTTAAGTTTACTGGAAAATGTTTATTTTATTGTGCTCAATGTATTAGGCTATACAACACTGCGGGTTTAATACAACTTGAAGTCATTTGAAAGATAATGGGCTATAGATGTGTAAGATACAACCATAGCCATACAATTATCTGAATGAATGTTTTAGCAGTTGGCCGCTCCAGACTAAAGTGCAATTCCAAGCAATAGAAATTATTTACACTGAGATTTTAAAGCATTGCAGTGATTCTAGCAATACCATTTATATCTAGAACCAAATGCCATTTTTATTGATAAATTCAGCACAATATCCTTGAAAATAAGATGTTATCACACGGCAATAACTTATATTATTTCTTCTAGACTGCAGAGGAGAGCCTGAACTATAGATATATTGTGCAGGATAGCGGGTTCTAAATCTGATATTCTCATCTGCTTTGCCCCATTGCAGCTTTCCCAGACTCTCCAGCTAACCTAATAGCAATCTATCTTTTAGAAATTGGTGTAAAAAAAAATATAATTAAATTCCAACCAATACACTGAGTGTGTATCACACCACTTTTGTTGAAGCGGAATTTCACAAAACCAGATGAAATCCATATGTGCAAAGGACTGGTAAATGTGCACAGCTAGTCTTGTATTGCAGGCAGGGAAAGGACAAGGGGTGGGCAGGAGGGACAGCTGCCCTGGGCAACGTGGTATCATGTGAGGTGGGGGGGGGGGCACCCCAAGGAGATTGTGGGAGGGCATTTATGTTTGGAGAGGGAATTGGGGGGGAGGGGGTGGTAGGGGGTAAAAATTGTTCTAGGAGGGGAGATTAGGACAGGTGTGCTTAGAATGGTAATTGGGGGGGATTTTGTGCTAGGGTGGGGGTGTGGAATTTGTGCTGGGAGGGGGGAATCTGGAGTTAGGGGGAGAGGATTTGTGCTCGAAGGGGAAATTTGAGGGGTAGAAGATTTGTGGTAGGAGGGGGGGTTTGGGCAGGTGGTGGGGTATTTGTGCTGGGGGCATACTGAGAGAGAGAGAGAGGATGTGAGGTGAGGCAAAGATTTGTGCGTTCAGCAGGGGGGCGGATTTGTACTGGTAGGGGGGAATGTCTGCTTAGACGGTAAGCATGCAGACTAGTCCTCAATTTTTTTTTGGGGGGGGGGGCATTTGCTCATACATCTTATGCTGCGTACACACAAGCAGATTAGCCGTCAGAAAAATCTTGGATGGTTTTTCCGACAGAATTCCGCTCAAGCTTGGCTCTTGCATACACACGATCACAGAAAAATTCTCGGAACTTTCGACAGTCAAGAACGTGGTGTCATACAACACTATGATGAGCCGAGAAAATGAAGTTCAATGCTTCTGAGCATACGTCAAATTGTTTCCGAGCATGCGCAGGAATTTTGCGTGTCAGAATTGCTACAGACGATCGGAATTTCTGATAAAAATATTGAGAACCTGCTCTCAATCTTTTGCTGGTGGAAATTCGGCCAGCAAAAGTCAGATGGAGCATGCACACAGTCGCATTTTCCGTCCAAAAGCTCTCATCGGTCTTTTGCTGGCCGAATTTTTGGTTGTGTATGTATGCGGCATTAGAGGGGGGGGGGGGGGGGTAGAGGTGTGCAATTTGCCATGTTCGCCCTGGGCTCTAGATGATCTTGTCCAGGCACTGATTGCAGGCACTTCTGTCATTGTTCTTTTTATATCTACCTGCAGTGCAGATCAAACATTTAAAAAAAGCAGAACCTAAATTGGACCTTCACTGAAAGGTGAAAGTGACACTCAACTCCCTAACCCATGCCCTAACACTTTTGACATTTTTTTTTTCACATGGAGTGGGTACATTTTTTAATACACACCCGCTTCCACTTACTTAATTCTAGGTGAGATAACATGCACTTAGACACGCCCCCCCTACCCATGCCCACAACTCCAGGGACACATCACACATCCCAGGAGATTGCACAACCAGTCCCACAGCAACCCCACAATTTTGCACATGCTCAGTGGGGCATCCAAAATAGCAGCACCGCAGCAGTAAGAGAAGTCACTGTGGGAAGACAGCGCTGGACCTTCAGACACTAGTTAGTACCATACTAATTGTAGCGGCTGACTTTTATTTCAAACAAAAAAGACCTATTACTCTTCAAGACGTCTTGTTTTTATCAAATTGCCTTTCCATGTTAATCTGTAGCCAGCTATGAGTTTCAAAAACAGACAAAATTGTAAATTTTGCTTCACCACATGCATTCATAGCAACAGTATTCTCTGTACATGGGATCACAGAATTCTCCCCGTTCATGTAGCTGGTTTATGAAGTCTGCATAGACATTGAGAAAAAATGTCATCTTTGGGAGATATCTGTGTAGCACTGGTCACTGGTGAATGTGGTTCGTCTCCCAACCTGCACAGCCAGGCACATGAATTTCCACACAATAAGTCAAGAAGCAATCCTTGCACTTTGCTTTTTTTTGTTTTATTAAGGGAATAGAACTTGGATGGAGATAGGGTACATATGGGATGCCCACTTGATTGAAGAAACTTAGTGGGAACTTAACTATATACATTCTAGTATGTACGATCTTTTCTCTTCAACCTCCAAAACATACATTTGCTTGCAGACTATCACTCCTAGGACCAGCTGTCCCACTGCACTGGCCACGGGGCACATCGGGCCACATGTCTGGGCTGCACAATGGGAGGTATGTGGCTACCGTGGTCTGGACAGTGCCAACACAGACCGCAGTCACCACTCACTTGCCTCTATGTGGCCATGCCTGTGTCCCCCAGCTGGAGATTTGCTCAGAGCAGGAATCTTTTCATATTAACAAGCAGGTAATCACCCACTTGTTAATATGGCCCAGATCTGCAGCTCCTCCCACCCCCTGCTCTGATGATAGAATGATATTATCAGCGGAGCTGGAGACCTTGGAGAGGACACACAGGCTGAATCCTGCCTCTGCCCTGTGGAAGGTAGGACTTTGCAGGGGAGGCAGAGAGTAAAAGGGGATACTGTGATTAGACAGAAAAGGTGGGGGGGCATGACAGCAAGGGACACTTTGATGGGGGGCTGTGGTCGCTAGGGGCACTACAGTCCCCTTTATATTACAGTGCTCCTTTACATTACAGTGCGGAGGACCAACTCTATAAATATCCCATCACCAAATGCCCCCCGTGAACACCTGCACTCCCCCCCCCCCTCCCCAGGTACCTAGAAACTTGGTTGCTAAGTCTAAAATGCCTGGGCCTATTTTCTGTCCCAGTCTCAGGAATAGGAATTACCTATCATTTGTCTGCTAGTGGAGTGCTACTGGTACAAATCTTCAAAAAGATTTGACTTCCATACAGGGCTGGCCCAAGATATTGTGCTGCCTGGGTCCAAGAATGAAATGCTGCCCCCCCCAAGAAAAAAAAAACACGCCCACCAAAAGGCCCCCACATATATTATTTTATATCATGATAATTAAAATGAAACTTAAATTGATCAAGAAGTCCGATTTACATGCAACAGCACCCTCACTTCACATCAGGAATCCCCCCTTAACATCAGGAGCTCCATACTTACCATCACCTCCTGTCTCCAAACACCTCCTGTCTCCATCACTCCATCCCACCTTCACCTCCTGTCTCCAACACTTCCTGTCTCCATCACTCCATCATCTCCTGTCTTCATCACTCCATTCCTCCTTCACCTCCTGTCCCCATCACTCCATCTGTCCATCACCTCCTATCTATATCACCTCCTGTCTCTATCCTTCCGTCACCTCCTGTCTCCATCCCTCCATCACCTTCTGTCTCCATCCTTCCGTCACCTCCTGTCTCCATCCTTCCATCACCTCCTGTATCCATCCCTCCATCACCTCCTGTCTCTATCCCTCCATCACCTTCTGTCTCCATCCTTCCGTCACCTCCTGTCTCCATCCTTCCATCACCTCCTGTATCCATCCCTCCATCACCTCCTGTCTCTATCCCTCCATCACCTCCTGTCTCCATCCCTACGTCACCTCCTGTCTCTATCCCTCCATCACCTTCTGTCTTCATCCCGCCTTCACCTCCTGTCTCCATCCCTATGTCACCTCCTGTCTCCATCCCTACATCACCTCCTGTCTCCATCCCTACGTCACCTCCTGTCTCCATCCCTATGTCACCTCCTGTCTCCATCCCTATGTCACCTCCTGTCTCCATCCCTATGTCACCTCCTGTCTCCATCCCTATGTCACCTCCTGTCTCCATCCCTATGTCACCTCCTGTCTCCATCCCTATGTCACCTCCTGTCTCCATCCCTACGTCACCCCCTGTCTCCATCCCTACGTCACCTCCTGTCTCCAACACTCAATGCCTTCACTCCCCATCCCTCTTTCACCTTCTGTCTCCATTATTCCATCTAACTGTCCATCCTACCATCCCTCTTTTGTAGGCCCCTCCAACCTCTTCACCCTCCATCGCTCTCATCCCTCTGTTACTCTATCCCTCCCTCCATAACTCCATCACGTCATCCTTTTATCTCTTACTCCATCATACTGTCCATCCAACAATCCTTGTGCCCTAGATCCCTCCATCCGTTCTATTCTTCATCACTTTCATCCCTCTATTATTCTGTCTCTCCATCTATCTTTCCATAACTCCACCCCTCTATTCCCTTGCTCTCTCTCTCTCTCCATCACCCAATCCCTCTATCCTTTGCTCCATCACTCAATTTCTCGGTCTCTCTCACCATCCCTCCATGTCTTTCTCCATCTCTTCATCTATCTTTTTCTCGGTCACCCAGTCTATTCCTCCATCCTTCACTCACTTCTCACTCTTTCAATCTCTGTCCATCTCCCTCCCCCATCACTCCACCACTCCATTATTAAAAAATAAAAAATAAACTCTAGAGTGTTGCCATACCAAATTTGCTCACTAGTTACTCAGATAAAAAATAAGTACATAATAAACACCTTAAGACCATCAAGCAAAATCAAATATATAATGACCACATACATACATGCTATACAGACACACTGTACAAACACATACTATACACCAGCACTTTTCTTGTCTGCTAGAGAGAGCCCATGCCCCCCCCCCCATATCATTAGGGACTCTTGGCCGGCTCCTTTAAAATTGGGCATGCGCAGTATAGAGCTGAGAGTGTTATCGCTCCATTGGACAGCATTTTGCCGCCTCTCTTAAAGTGCCGCCTGGGCCCAATGGACCCAGAGGGACCCATGATAGGGCCGGCCCTGCTTCCATAAGACCAACAGCTCCATTGTGAATGTCCTAAGCACTTTTATAAGGCACTGAGATCTTATGCACATTCAATCTCGGATGTGGATTCTTTCTTGGGGTGTAAAAAGGATGGACAACAGTCACTTTAGTTAGCTCAAAACAGGAACACATCTATTCCAGATTGCAATACAGGAATCAGGGTAAGGAATAAATTGGGATATTCCCAAAATATTCACAGTCTTAAAGTGATTGTAAAGGCTCGCTTTAAAAAAACAAACAAGTTATATTTACCTCTTCTGTACAGTTGGTTTAGCACAGAGCAGTCCAGATCCTTCTCTTCTCGGGTCCCTCTTTGCTGCTCTTAGTCTCTCCCTCCTTTGAGTGCCCCTCAGCCAGCAGCTTGTTACAGGTTGTCACCCAAGTCAGAGCGCTGTGTATCCATACAGACACGGAGCCCCGGCTTGGCCCCACTCCCTCTCCCCTGATTGGCTGACTGACTGTGATTGACAACCACTGGAGCCAATAGCGCTGCTGCTCTGTCTCAGCCAATCAGGAGGAGTGTACTGGATGGCTGAGGGGATCGTGGACATTGCTGGAGAGAAAAGGAACTCAGGTAGGTAATTGGGGGTGTGTGTGTGGGGGGGGGGGGGGGGGCTGCTACACACAGAAGATTTTTTATGTTAATGCATAGAATACATTAAGATAAAAAAAAACTTCTGCCTTTACAACTCCTTTAACGTCTTCAGATAGCCGGCTACAGCGTGGGCCTACTTTGCCGGGAGTATGTCTATTGATGTCCTCCCGTGCCCTAGAAGCCTGCACGCCCCCTGCAGGGAGCACACGGCGCACTCTGTGATCAGCAAGTCTATGAGACTCGGTTGATCACAAATCAGAGTAAGGGGTCAATCCCGTCCCCTTATCACATGATCAGCTGTCAGCCAATGGCAGCTGACCATGTTATGTGAACAAAGCCATTAATCGGCTATTTTTTCTCCTCGCGCTGACAGTGTGAGTATGTCACAGATAAAATCTGCCCCATTGGACTACGGCAGGGATATGCAATTAGCAGACCTCCAGCTGTTGCAGAACTACAATTCCCATGAGGCATAGAAAGACTCTGACAGCCACAAGTATGACACCCAGAGGCAGAGGCATGATGGGACTTGTAGTTTTGCAACAGATGGAGGTCCGCTTTGCATATCCCTGCCGTAGTCCAGTGGGGCAGATTTTATCTGTGACATACTCATGCTGGATCTGTGACATACTCCCTGGACTATGGGGTCACATTTTCCCTACTATAAAAGATCCCTCTGAAGTTTTAAAAAAAAATTGGGAAAATATACTGACAAATTGCAGTCTTGAATTAATGATAGCTCTTATTTCACAATATACATGTGACATAAAATCATTGGACATTGAGATTGAATGCCTAAACTCTGAATATGCCCATTTAGCAGATAATGTAGTGTTTACTGCAAAGTGGAAAGAGTTAAAAGATCGTCTTGAGATGATGAATAAGGAGATTATTGTAAAAAAAAAAAAAAAATCAGTAAGGATAAATCCACTTTCGCTGAGGGGTATGCTTATCGCTGGTCTGAATGAATACCCCAAGGAATCCTACCATGGAGGCTGAATACGATTTCTCTCTGTCATCTATGTTTTCCCTCCAGGGTAATCTACGCTCCACGACTACACCAGCAACTAATTCCACACGAAAAAGACTCCGATATGGAGGGGGCAGTTCACCAACCAACTCCCGCAAAAATGAAAAAGGCCCTAAAATTCCCAAATCTACACATGCACCACCGGCACAAACACCAGGAGATACCACTACTCCATTGGAAGGAGCTGTGGGTCATTCTACGCTACATAGCACCTAACCTTGACCCTAAACATACCAGAGCACTTAAATCTTTACAAAGACGTTCTGATGTTATTATCAAACAATCAGATAAAGATGGGAACATTGTTCTAATGACACATAAACAATACCAATTTATGTGTCTTACTATCCTTAATAATCGACACTGGTATCAACCCATTTCTCAATCTCTTACCTCTTCTTTTGCCCAGGAACTCAGGACTCTTTGCACTGAGGCTCTCTTTTTGGGCTTCATTGACAAAGAGACCTTTGAGTTCCTGGTCCCCAAATTTTCCCGGGTCCCCACATTCTATGCTTTGCCCAAAACTCACAAGAACATTCAGACACCCCCAGGTAGGCCCATAGTCTCAGGGATTGGTTCTTTAACCGACAATTCTAGCAAATTTGTTGACTCATTTTTGATGCCCCATGTACGTAGCCTTCCTTCCTACATTCGAGATACTGCAGATCTGTTACAGCATATAGAGGGGATCCAAATCCCTCTGGATGCCCTGCTCATGGCGATTGATATTGAGGCCCTGTACTCGAGTATCCCCCAGGAGCGGGGCGTCCTGATGGCTGGATCCTTTCTGTATGGACAGGACACCACTACATGGCCCTTGAATGAATTCACCTTGGCACTTTTAAAATTAGTTTTGACCAAAAATTACTTTACGTTTAATGACCAACTATACTTGCAGACCCAAGGCGTTGCCATGGGGACTTCCTGCGCCTCAGCCTATGCAAACCTTTATTTAGGGGGCTGGGAGAGAGATGTTCATTCTGATGAAAGATTTGCATCCTTTCTGGAACATGTGCTTCTATGGTATCGCTTCATTGATGACCTATTTTTGGTATGGACAGGGACCAAGGATAGACTATTGGAGTTTATTCAGAAATTGGATGATAATGATTTCAACTTAAAGTTTACCTTCAAGTTTGATACTGGCCAGATCCCATTTTTGGATCTGACCATTATCAAACAAGAAGATGGCAGCTTGGGCACCAATCGAAAGCCTACCACCGGGAATACATTGTTATATGCCACCAGTGCTCATCCGGAACCACTGGTGCGCAGCATACCCTTTGCGCAATATTTATGCTTTCATAGAAACAGTACACTTGAAAGTGATTTTAGGACCCAGGCTAATGCTCTTCGAGAACGACTCTTACTAAGAGGTTACTCCCCTACTACTTTGGGGAAGGCTTTTAACAAAGCCCTTTTACGACCCAGGAGTTCCTTGGTATATAGCTGGCCCAAACCATCCCGTTAATCTGTAAGATTTAGCATTACTTATTCTGCCCATCACAATACACTTAGAAATATTCTATCAAAAAATTGGCATCTGTTGACAGAACATCTTATCTTGAATAAGCTTGTACGATCTGTGCCTGAATTGTTTTTTTCCGGAGGCCTTGCTCTCTACAGGATCGATTGACCCGTAGTCATTATATGTCTGTTAATCCATCAAGAACCAGACCTTGTGGGACGTTCAAATGTGGGGAGTGTCCCCGATGTCCCTGGATTCTTGAGGGAAAACTGTTTATTCTACCTAATGGGGAAAGGTTTATCCCACATGCATTTGCAGACTGTGGCACCAGGGGAGTTATATACCTGATGACCTGCAGCTGCAGAGCGTTTTATGTGGGTAAAACAATTTGTGAACTCAGAACAAGGGATTGGTGACCACCTCTATTACTCTGAACGTGGTAAACTTACCACCATTGGGAGACATATCGGCTTTGTTCACTGTTATGATACATCAGTTGTACGTTTTCGTGTCCTAGAGGTGGTACACCCTAATCCCAGGGGGGGGTGATTGGGACCGAGCAATCCTACAGTCCTACAGAGGGAATCTCTGTGGATTGAACAGCTCAACGCCACCCTCCCTCCGTGCCTTAACGAAATTAACAATTACAAACCATTTTTATAATGATTGTGAGGCTTCCTTCAATGATTCTTCTTGTTTTTTCCTTGTTCCCGTAAGTTTGTTGGTCTTCCTGTTTTCCCCTTCCTTTTCCCCCTCCCTTTACTTTCCCTTTCCCCCACCTTCCTGTTTTCCTCCCTCACTCTGCCCCCCCCATTCCCTCCCCTTTCCCTTCCCTACCTCCCCCCTTTTCCCCCTTCCCCCTTTTTCTTTTTAATTAAAAGGCTATCCTATTCATTTTTAGCTAACAAAATAAACAAATGTCAGGCCTTTGTCGGGATGCCTTAAGCCGGGGTTATGCCCATATGTTGTTTATTTTACCATCTTGATTGTACTGTGGCTTTAACATTATTGTTCAAATTAGATTTGTATTTTTGTATTTTTTTAACAGTGTTGCAGTAACAGGAGATCCGCTCCCCCTTGGTGGCAGTATGGGTCTGTATCTGGATAACTTGTTGGGCTCTCCCATTTGGCAGATGTGCGCTCGCCCTGGTGGGTCCCTATTTTTAGGGTTCCACTTGCGCTGGATGTGCCTGGACTCTTTGGTCCATGGGCTCCTCCGACGCGCACATGCGCTATTGCGCACGCTCATGCGACTGCGCGATGTGTGCGCGATGATCTTTTTGATCTCTGGCGCACGTGTGTGTGCAACAGTGCGTGGTTGTGCCCATGCGCACTGCAGGTGAGCGGACCCTCTGTGACGTCAGATGCCGCCATTTATCGGCGTGCCACTGATGCCAGAAGGGTTGGGGAGCTCAAATAGCGGTCTATTTCAGACCGCTGTTGAGCAGTTTCCAGGACTCCACATGCTGGGCTGTGCTGTTGGACACCTTGATACAGGTTAGTGTACGACTCTCTTACTACCCTGGGACTAGGACTTTTAGTACCGTAGGTTCCTTAATTTGGCTTTACACTATACTCTTTTCTATGTGCTGATGGTGATTACTTTATATGTATTCCCACAGATGGTGGCAAGGGTCCAGGTTCACTTTTGTATCCTGGCTAATGAAATACTACATTACCTATCAGGACTGCTTTGTTTGCTAATTTGCAACACACCTGCGGTGTCCACCTGCAATATCAGCCCTTGCATATATGCCTACCAGCTTCTCTATTTGGTGAGTGTATTATATGTAGACTAGGTTATACTCGCTTTGCACACTGCTACATTTGTTCATGCACACTCTGGTGATTATGGAGCTGCCTTGTCTGATCTCCTTACCAAATAGCATGTTTTGTTTGCACTGGGCATTGTAGACCAATGGTATGCTTGGTTCTCAGCCTTATCTCCTATTTCCTTCACATCCTCCTTTTCTGTTCACTGTGGTGTGATTTTACCTTTCCCATGGCTTTTCTTTTTTTTTGTCCTCTTACATCGCCTTTTTGCTAGGCTTCTCTCCTAGTTTCCCTATTCCTTGGGGATACTTGGATTGATAATCTATGGACCCCTCTCTCCGGGCTGCTTCTTCAGCCTTCATGCGCTCAGCTCATCTTGGATCTCTTTTCATTTCTATGTCACTCTTCAGGTGTGCACCGAGTAGTATTTTACCTGTTTTACAATTTTCATATCATAATTATTATAATTCCTTTAAATTTGAAGAGTCCTTGATAATCCCCAGCATCTGCCGTGGGGGGTCCTGTGATCTACTTCTTCCTTGTTTGTGGGTGAGCTGATCCCCTCACTGTTTGATTCATTGTAAATTTTCTGTTATTTCACTGTATCAGTTGATGTTACCTGATCATTTGTAAACATTGTATTCATTCTATAGACTGTCCTCCTGAAGCAGGGGTTCGCCGCGAAACCGGTAGAGGAAATCTCCCTAAACCCCTCTTCAACAGAAACCTCACGGGGCAACCCACGGTAGTCTGTTAAACTGTAGTGTATATGATTTTAGTATTGTGAATGTTTTGCTGTACAATTTCTTGCCTTTATTAAACCATTTGTAAATTTTTTTATATATACATTTTTTTTTGCGTATTTTCTACCAAGTACCGAAATAGTCCATATAACAAAACGCTTTTGGGTGTGGATACAAAGGGAGCAGCTTCAGCAACTGCCCCAGTATTCCTAGAACCCCTATTCCTTGATAATCAGTAATGGGGATGATGGTACATCTGTGTGTGTTATGTTTATTTTCTATTTGAGGCTATACTCAGTTGAAGGCTGAAAATTGGTCTAGGCAGGAGGGGGGTTTAAGTGCCCAGTAAGCAAGTAGTTAAACACCAGACTAGGGTTCTAAACCCTTTTATGTCCTTAATCTCTGAAAAAGTCTCTCTGTACCTATGCTAGATGGATACCTACAATACTTGGCTCCTTGAAGATTAAGGTTCTAGTGGTGTAGTAATCCTCGTATTTCAAGGCAGGACAGCTGGGAGGGTTCCTGTGTTTACTCTTCACTTAACCAGTCACTCACCACATCTCTTGTGGGGGACAGTTTTGCTTCCTCTAGGTCAGCACCCCTTAGCCTCCAGCAGCCAACATCTTCAGAAATACCTCCCAGGAGGAGGATCATTGCTTCTTTCCAACCCCTAGGTCCAAAGGCCAGGGAAGACAGATTGTTCACAGTGACATCCGCACAGGGCAGAATCCCACAAGGAAAGATAACAGAAGCATCTGAAGTCTTTAAAAAGTCTCCCAACATACATCACCATGCCCCCCAAGCCTTCTGATTAACTAGATCATTAAAGTGGTTGTAAACCCTTACAACCAACTTTGACCTACAGGTAAGCCTAGATTAAGGCTTACCTGTAGGTCCAAGAAATATCTCCTAAACCTACACGGTTTAGGAGATATTTGCCAAAAGACAGGCACTGCTGTCTACGGCGCATGCGCCGTAGACAGCGGCGTGCAGGCGCACTGAGCACGCCGCGGTCAATGGCGATATGCCGTGAGTGGCGGCTCCCGTGCGCATGTGCGGCAGTGACGTCATTGCGGCTTCGCTGAATGACAGCGGCGGAGCAGCGAGACCCATGAGAAGATGGATACGCCGGACTACAGGGGACAGCGGTGACTTCGCTGGCTCCTGTGTCAGGTAAGTGACACATAATGGACTACTATGCAATGCATAGTAGTCCATTATGCTTTACCTTTGCAGGGAATGAAAGAGGAAGTGAACTCATCAGGGTTTACTTCCTCTTTAAGACCTCTTTCACACTGGGTCCCTTTTCAGGCATTTAGAGCTAAAAATAGCACCTCTCAAGCCACCCCAGTGTGAAAAGCCTTAGTTCTTTCACATTGGGGAGTTGCGCTTGCAAGACAGGAAAAAAAGTCTTACAAGCAACATCTTTGGGGCGGTGCGGGAGCTGTGTATACACTGCTCCTCCACCGCCTGCCATTCATTGAGATCAATGGGCAGCACTGCCGAAGCGCCTGCAAAGTGATTCAGCATTGCCGTTTTTAACCCCTTATTCAGCTGCTAGCGCCCGCTAAACTAAAAACTAAAATTAACGCCCCCCCACCCCACTGTGAAAGTAAAACAGAAAAAATTCTCTCCTGCGTTTGTGCAGAGGGCGTTAATGGAAATGGTAGTATTTTTGTGGAGGTGTCAATGTATAATCAATCATGCATGAATACCCCGCTGCCTTGACGGACTGGGGGAAGTCCAAGAAAAATTATTATTGTTAATTGATCACATACATTATTGCAAACATAATGCTATAGTGGTACATGTTCGCAATAATGTATGTGATTGATTAACAATAATCATTTTTCTTATATATACAGTGCCTTGCGAAAGTATTCGGCCCCCTTTAGTATTCGGCCCCCTTTAGTATTCGGCCCCCTTGAACTTTTCAACCTTTTGCCACATTTCAGGCTTCAAACATAAAGATATAACATTTTTATTTTTTGTGAAGAATCACCAACAAGTGGGACACAATTGTGAAGTGGAACGAAATCTATTGGATTTTTGAAACTTTTTTAACTAATAAAAAAATGAAAAGTGGGGCGTGCAAAATTATTCAGCCCCCTTGCGTTAAATACTTTGTAGAGCCACCTTTTGCTGCGATTACAGCTGCAAGTCACTTGGGGTATGTCTCTATCAGTTTTGCACATCGAGAGACTGAAATTCTTGTCCATTCTTTCTTGCAAAACAGCTCGAGCTCAGTGAGGTTGGATGGAGAGCGTTTGTGAACAGCAGTTTTCAGCTCTTTCCACAGATTCTCGATTGGATTCAGGTCTGGACTTTGACTTGGCCATTCTAACACCTGGATACATTTATTTGTGAACCATTCCTTTGTAGATTTTGCTGTATGTTTGGGATCATTGTCTTGTTGGAAGATAAATCTCCATCCCAGTTTTAGGTCTTTTGCAGACTCCAACAGGTTTTCATCCAGAATGGTCCTGTATTTGGCTGCATCCATCTTCCCCTCAATTTTAACCATCTTCCCTGTCCCTGCTGAAGAAAAGCAGGCCCAAACCATGATGCTGCCACCACCATGTTTGACAGTGGGGATGGTGTGTTGAGGGTGATGAGCTGTGTTGCTTTTACGCCAAACATATCGTTTTGCATTGTGGGCAAAAAGTTTAATTTTGGTTTCATCTGACCAGAGCACCTTCTTCCACATGTTTGGTGTGTCTCCCAGGTGGCTTGTGGCAAACTTTAGACGAGACTTTTTATGGATATCTTTGAGAAATTGCTTTCTTCTTGCCACTCTTCCATAAAGGCCAGATTTGTGCAGTGTACGACTGATTGTTGTCCTATGGACAGACTCTCCCACCTCAGCTGTAGCTCTCTGCAGTTCATCCAGAGTGATCATGGGCCTCTTGGCTGCATCTCTGATCAGTCTTCTCCTTGTCTGAGCTGAAAGTTTAGAGGGACGGCCAGGTCTTGGTAGATTTGCAGTGGTCTGATACTCCTTCCATTTCAAAATGATCGCTTGCACAGTGCTCCTTGGGATGTTTAAAGCTTGGGAAATCTTTTTGTATCCAAATCCGGCTTTAAACTTCTCCACAACAGTATTACGGACCTGCCTGGTGTGTTCTTTAGTCTTCATGATGCTCTCTGCGCTTTCAACAGAACCCTGAGACTATCACAGAGCAGGTGCATTTATACAGAGACTTGATTACACACAGGTGGATTCTATTTATCACCATCAGTCATTTAGGACAACATTGGATCATTCAGAGATCCTCACTGAACTTCTGGAGTGTGTTTGCTGCACTGAAAGTAAAGGGGCCGAATAATTTTGCACGCACCACTTTTCAGTTTTTTATTTGCTAAAAAAGTTTAAAATATCCAATAGATTTCGTTCCACTTCACAATTGTGTCCCACTTGTTGGTGATTCTTCACAAAAAATTTAAATTTTATATCTTTATGTTTGAAGCATGAAATGTGGCAAAAGGTTGAAAAGTTCAAGGGGACCGAATACTTTCACAAGGCACTGTACATACCTTTTAAGAGCCATCATATATATATATATATATATATATATATATATAAAAAGACGGGGCTCGTGCTTCAATGCAATTTCTTATTTTACTCCAATGTAAACAATTACATGATATAGACAGCCACTGTACATATATATATATATATATATATATATATATATTATTTTATATTATATGCCTTTTAATATTTGGAATAGAGTCTGCAATTCTATCTATATCTATTCGGTGTTTGTTTAATGTAGAGCGTTGTGATGTAGAAGGAACATCCCTGCAGCGAAAGATAATCCACCAGTAAGGGTTGACTACTCACCCAATGATATACCACTCATCCAGTCCTCTACATTCTAACATGCAGACCAGACCTGGTACCCTAAGGCTCTGAGAAAGAGGAAAATCCTCAAAACGCATTCATCTTTTATCCCCTATATATCATTTTAATATTCAATACTGTTCAAATAAGTGGTATTAATATTGTAATGCATCCACTTTTATGACTACATAGTATTTTCTGTAGATTCCATTTTGTTTTAAATAAACATTTTAAAAGGATTCATGCATCAGGCCACACGCCTTTCCTTCCTTTCTCTTTCCAGTGTGAAAGTAGCCTTACCTAGGCGTGTGACGATGATTGCTTGGCTGAAAATCCAAGCCTGTCCTCTCAAAGCAGTGAAAAGTTTGAGAAAGACTGTCTTGCTGGGGTCTCATGTAGTAGAACAGGGTTTGTGGAAGGATCAAACCTTGCTAATCTCCATCCAAAACTACCCTTTTTGTATACCGTTATCAACTAACCCCAGATTTTTGTCTTACAAAGTATATGCACAAAAAACAACAACATGTAGTGCAACCCCTAATGAGCGACAGTTAAACTGGGATTCCCCACCCTGCACAGCCAGGCACACAACATTTTTACAAGCACTCCAGAGTCAAAGAACAGCCCGTGACTTTGTTTTTGTTATTTATTGAGGGTAATAACTTGGATAGGGATGGAAGGTTATGGGATGCCTACTTGACTTCAACAACTTCAGGCAAAACTCTTCCTATATACAATCTCTATATACAGCTCCACTACTTCCTCCAGCACACACTTGCTTGCAGAACCTAGCTGGAACACTGTGAAGATCTGACAGTCACTCAATCAGATTAAAGCCAATGGCCCATTACAGGCAGGAAACTGAGGCCCCTTGGTTGTTTAGCAAAGTATTACAGTGTCCAGCTTGTACTCATCCTCTTGTGGCTACTGATCCCAGGACCACCTCTCCAGGCACTGCCAACCCACCTGGCTGCAGCTGCCCCTTTCACTAGCCCTCCAGGCTAACCTCTCATCACAGTCCTCCAGACTGACACTCACCAGCCCATATGGCTGACTCTCAAGTAGTGCTTACCTGCCCCTGCTCTCCTTGCTCCCATGCCTCCAGGAAGAGCTTCCTCCATGTATTTTTGGCAGGATCCTTCCAGTACCTGAGCCCTGGACCAAGGTCACTCTCCCCCCCCCCCCCCCCCACACAACACCCTCAAGGGCCACTGACAGCCTCCTCAGCACTCCATCTCCATCTTCCACTCTCTATGCCCCCTGCTGGAATGACTCATGCCTATTTATGAAGTAGCTTGGCACCTGCCAGCCCTTTACTGAGGATTGGCTGAGGCCCTCATACATATTCCAAGCAACTCCGCTTAGCCTCAACCCACTATGTCTAGAACATTCTCCAATGTCCCAAAAAACAAGGGGATGCATCAGAGAGCCTGCTAGGATTAGTCATTCAGCCCAGAGTCACTGAATCCTGACCCAGATTCACAGCTCAGGCTTAACCCTGAACTAGCTAAATTTTCCTAACAAACAAAGCACACTAGAGGGTGCTACAAACATAAAGCATGTTTATGTTACACTCTACAATGTTTTTACTCATTTAATGGTATTTAGTGTGGTTACATAAAAAGTAATGATAACTTGAACCTAAATTGAAGCGGAACTTCACCTAAAAAGGGAAATTCCACCTTTCCTCCTCCCCCTTATCTTCCAATTTTGCAAACTTTTTGACAGGTGGCTGCTCCTACTTCCGCTCTGATCACCTAGGGGATCTCAGTGGAAGTTCATCATCAACCCCTCACACACACACACCTGCCTGCAAACTTATGGGGCACGTCACAGGTCCCAGGAGGCTGCTGGTCCATTCACAAAGCATTGTGCAACATGCACATGAGCAGTGGGGAGCTGACTGAGGACACAGGAAGTCACAGCTGGCTTCCCACATTCAAGATGGTAGCGTCAGGAACCCAAAGAATTTGCGAAGAGCCAGCCAGGGTGAGGACAGAGCTGGATCCCTCGACTAGTGAGTGTTTGTTTATTAAAACTCGGCAGCTACAGTATTTGTAGCTACATACTTTTATTTTTATTTTTTAAAACTACTGTAGTTCCTCATTAAGTATAACACATGACAAATACTGTAATTTCAAAACCATTGGCAAAAACAATAATATAATTATGTAAACAGCTTTGGAGAATTGAGCTGGCCATTCACCAGTAGAATTTAATTAGAAAATGTTTGTTTTTAGAAAGTTTTTTTGATTTTTTTAATAGTTATTGTGGTCAAATTGACGATAATTTTTAACAATAGTGATGAAAAAAGCAGAAAGAGCAAGACGGAAATTTTTTCCCAAGCAAATGAAATTAGAACAGCAAATATGGTTTTCATTCTGTAAGTTCCATTGATTTCAAAATTATATATGAAACGTGGGTTGCGCTAACTTAACTATTTTTTATTATACAAAAGTGCTGTGCTTGAATGAAAACCTCCTTAGCTACGGAAAATTACTCCTCTATCACAATAGTGAATATTGCAAAGGTGCTATATAATATTGGAGATCAACGATAATCAAAATGTTCAAAAAATGTTGATACCACTGCAGAGCTATCCACCTAGCCTTTTACCCAGGCTGGTCACCCCTGCAGTGATGTCAGGTAATTAAAGTGCCTTACAGTGCCTGTAAATATGAAACCAATCTCAATATACTATGAATGTCCCAAGTGAGTGATCACCTGGGGACACCCTTGCAGTAATATCAAATAAAATAAAAATTAAAGTGCCTTATAGTGCCTTAAAAAATATACAATAGGAAACCAATTACAATATAATATAAATGTCCCAAGTGAGTGATCACTCCTATAAGAAATGTGCACAGCACATGTAAGATTGTGTATATCTTTGTGAGTTAAATAGCATGAGAGGTTTCCATTTCCTGTTTGGAGAGGCTGTTGATGAGATCCTTAACCACTTGCTTACTGGGCACTTAAACCCCCCTCAGTCCCAGACCAATTTTCAGCTTTCAGCGCTGATGCACTTTGAATGACAATTGCACGGGCATACAACACTGTACCCAAATGAAATTTTTATCATTTTTTTCCCACAAATAGAGCTTTCTTTTGGTGGTATTTAATCACAGCTGGGAGTTTTATTTTTTGCTAAACAAACAAAAAAAGATGCAAAAAAAAAAAATCATGTTTAATAGTTTGTTATAAAATTTTGCAAACAGGTCATTTTTCTCCTTCATTGAAGTGCGCTGATGAGGCGGCACTGATAGGCTGCACTGGTGGGCACTGATGGGCTGCATTGGTGGGCACTGATAGGCTGCATTGGTGGGCACTGATAGGCATAGTTAGGGCGGCACTAATAGGCACAGATAAGGCTGCACCGATGGGCACAGATAAGGCGGCACTGATGGGCAAAGATGGGCACAGATAAGATGGCACGGATGGGTGGCACAGATGGGTGGCACGGATGGGCACTGATAGGTACCACTGATGGATGGGACTGATGGGCACTGATAGGTGGCACTGATAGGTGGCTCTGATAGGTGGCACTGATGGGCAGCACTGCTGGGCACTGATGGGCACTGGTAGATGACACTGATGGGCACGGATATGTGGCACTGGGGTGCAGCACCTTTGTTGAGGCAGATTGTGGGCACTGCTGGGTGGCACTGTGGGCACTGCTGGGTGGCACTATGGGCACTGCTGGGTGGCACTAATTTTTTATTATGTGTAGTTATGAGGGGGCAGGTGGGCACTGGCAGGGGGCAGGTGGGCACTGGCAGGGCTGGCCGTGATCGGGACCGATGTCCCGATCACGGCCGCCGGTGATCGGCTTTTTTTTTTCTCCTCGCGCTGTCAACGCGAGGAGGAATAATAGCCGATTACCGGCTCCATTATATCACATGATCAGCTGTCATTGGCTGACAGCTGATCACGTGATAAGGGGTCGGGATCGACCCCTTGCACGGATCGGTGATCAGGCGAGTCTCGTAGACTCGTCGATCACAGAGCGCGCGCGCGCCCCTCAGGGGGCGCGCAGGCCGCTCGTGCACGGGACTACGTCTATTGACGTCGTCCTGGAAAAGGAGATCCGCGCTGTAGCCGTCATTTGGCTATAGCGCGGGTCTCAAGTGGTTAAAGAGGAAGTAAACTCTCCCACTCTGATGCTGCTTTTCATTTAGTCCATTATAATAAGTCATTATCAGACTATAGCCACTGTAATCCAGCCCAAATCGCATATTACTTACTGTTTAAAGAAACCCTAAAAATCTTGTTTCCAGGGTTTAGGCAGCACCATCTTAAGTATTGTTTTCTGAGTCCACAGTGGAGTGGATTTCCACCCTTACATTGAGCACTTCCTGTACTGTTAACCAAGCCTCCTTGGTTGTATGTGGTTTAAGGCACTATAAGGCACTTTAATTATTTGATATTACTGCAAGGGTGTCCCCAGGTGATCACTCACTTGGGACATTCATAGTATATTGAGATTGGTTTCATATTTACAGGCACTGTAAGGCACTTTAATAGTCTAGGTGGATAGCTCTGCAGTGTTATCAACATTTTTTGAACATTTTGATTATCGTTGATACCCAATATTATATAGCACTTTTGCAATATTCACTATTGTGATAGAGGAGTAATTTTCCATAGCTAAGGAGGTTTTCATTCAAGTACGGCACTTTTGTTTAATAAAAAATAGTTAAGTTGGGCGGCACAGTGGTGTAGTGGTTAGCACTCTCACCTAGCAGTAAGAAGGGTCGCTGGTTTGAATCCCAACCATGATACTACCTGCCTGGAGTTTGCATGTTCTCCCTGTGGCTGCGTGGGTTTCCTCCAGATACTCTGGTTTCCTCACACAATCCAAAGACATACAGGTAGCTTAATTGGCTTCTATCCAAAATTGGCCCTAGTATATGGATGGGGACCTTGGATTGTGGGCTCCTTGAGGGTAGGGACTGATGCAAGTGTGTAATGTACAGGGATAGGGACAATTGTAGACACTCACTCAGGTTGAACTGGATGGACTGGTGTCTTTATTCAACCTTACTAACTATGTAAGTTAGCGCAACCCACGTTTCATATATACTTTAATTAGATTGGTTCACAGAGTGACACTTTTATATTAGGTTGCAGCAAACAAAAAAACACAGATTGGCAGCTCCTTTTGCGCCGGTAGTCCATCTTCTTGATTTCAAAATTTAAATGATAAAAGCCAACAGAATTTAGGAGTATTTTGAACACCATTCATCACGTCTCTGATGGCATTATCGAAATTACTGATGAGATTTTTTTGTACAAACATTTGACCAGCTTAAGAGTCAGTTTTAGCAGAGTGGTTACTCAATAGCTAGATAAGAAATGATTACCTTTTCATGTATTTTGGAGAACACTCTGTTTGTATATTGGTAGGTGCATACTTCACGTGCATAGCGTTGTACGATGTGTGAGTGTACTCATTGTCATCATTGTAATCAGAACCAAGCAATGTCCTAGCCCAGGTGCCCATGTCATAAGGTGGAAGGGTTCCGCCAAATTCAGATGGCAAACATTCTGGGTGGATTAGCTGGTGCAGACTGTTCAGATTGTTCCCATGAAGAAAAATCTGTCAGAAATAAAAAAAACAATGAATTATGGACAGTGTATGATATTCATGAACATATATATTTAATAGTAATTTTTTTTTTTTTTTTACGAAAGTGGAAGTTTACTGTCTGTAGGGTGGGTGGACTCTTGCCATAAGGCTTAGCATACTTGTATGGTACAAGCACACCTACCCTTTGGAGTGACTTCCTCCAGCGATGTGACGTCCATGCTCCCCTTCGTTCCTTCACCTACAGCTGCTGATGTTCTGCTGGTTGTCTTCTGAGTCTGCTATAGGGTGATTTACCTCCTACTCATGCATGTTGTATTTACATTGTCCCACCACCTTGATTCCATTAACAGCATCTTACAGATTGCATGAATGTGATGAGAGCGTGTACCGCACTGCACATGTGCCATAGGCAGTGTACACAAAATAAAAAATTGCTAGGGATCTGGGAATTTTTTTTTTTTGCAAAAGAGATTTTGCATTTCACCTCTGCCAAAAAAAAAAAAAAAAAACTCCTACCAATTTTTAACTTCATGACTTTAGTTACTCTTTAACCTGTCAAAGCCATCCTTTATCAGCTTGATTTTGGTGCTCATAAGTCATTTTTGATTTGTTACTCTTAATTGCTGTTTGCACTTAAGATGCAATGGAAAACAAGAGTGCTAACTCTGAAGGACATCATTCAAATAAACAGAAAATATGCACCAATAGAGGAAAAAACAGGCATGTGGGATTTTTCAACACTTGTAATGCTAATGCATTTTAGTAGCTCAATTCCATTCTCTACGTACCATTTTACTTTTCAGGTGTGCTGCTTTGCAACACATTGTTGCAATTTAAGGCTGAATTTCAGGCAGATAAAAAGACACAAATGATTGCAGCTCTTTATTCATTACTGGATATTTAAAGTGTCGCTACACCCAAAAGGGGAAGCTCTGCTTGTTTGCTTCCTCCCCTACTCTGCTGCCACATTTGGCACCTTTCAGGGGGGAAGGGGGGGAGTGGGTACCTGGTTTTGACAGATACCTGCTGCCACTTCCAGATGATTTCGCTGCGGCAAAGTCACCTGTAAGTTTGGCCCCCCTCCTCCATTCCCCGAAACTGGGCTATTCACAAAGCACAGCAAGCTTTGCGCATGCGCAGTAGGGAGCCAGCTGTGAAGCCTCAAGGCTTCACTGACGGTTTCTCTTACAAGAAATGGCAGCGGAAGCACCTGGGGGCTGATTGAAGAATCGGCTGGGGTGATGACACCACTGGATTCCAGGACAGGTAAGTGTCCTAATATTAACATTTTTATTCTTATAATGCTGCAGCATATTTTTATGGATAGTTATATTTAGTGAGATATATAGTGTTAAATAGGATTTACTATATTCCCTTTTTGTATACACTTGTTATATTGGCCCCTCCCCCTACGTTTCAATAAAGCCAATTTTTTACTTTGTATCAAAAGCCGTGGTTGATTCTTCCCTTTTTTTCTTTTTTATGGGACTCCGTTGTCCCTAATTTCTTTATTACATAGTGCTTTTTGCTTATGCGGTAGGTATCCCGTCTTTTATTTGACAAATCGGCTGATACTTTATCTAGGTGAAGGTGGATTCTAGGACATTTTCTTTAGTATAATATTAAAAGTCAGCCGCTACAGTATTTGTAGCATCTAACTTTTAATTTTTCTGGAGGAGCCTGCAGCTCCACTTTAAATGTATTTTTTATTTTATGTAAGCAGCATAATACCAAGTGCAAGGGGAATGCAGATGGCAGCAGAGAGCAAAGTGACAGGGAGATGAGCTCAGCAGTGTGTTGCTTCTCCTTTCAATGTCCAGTTTCAGGTGGAGGGACACACAAAACCTATGTAGCCGGGTGCTGTCTACCGGCTGAAGGAGCAGGCTTTGCATTTTTTTGCCACCTCTTTTTTTCTCCCCTCATCACCATTGTGCTGCTGGAGCAGGTTGTATGTGAAATCGCCCACACGCCCACCTCCGTCCTGACAGCAGGAGTGAGCCTGTTGGGAGAGGAACTTGTGCATGCTGCCGCAATGGATCATGGGACATGTAGTCACCAAGAAGCGATATACAGGACATTGAATGGGGGCTGCACATGGATCATGGGACATGTAGTCACCAAGAAGCGATATACAGGACATTGAATGGGGGCTGCACATGGATCATGGGACATGAAGTCACCAGGAAGCGATATACAGGACATTGAATGGGGGCTGCACATGGATCATGGGACATGTAGTCACCAAGAAGCGATATACAGGACATTGAATGGGGGCTGCACATGGATCATGGGACATGTAGTCACCAAGAAGCGAGTAGTCACCAAGAAGCAATATACACAGGGCCGGTGCTACCACTAGGCGGACTAGGCAACCGTCTAGGGCGCACTGCCGCCTAGGGCGCCCGGCCGCTGGTTATTCTATTCCTCTCCTACACTTTCCACAGAGCTTGCAAGTATCCACCAGGCAGCCACTCTGACATGTGTCAAGCAGCAGCACCAACCCCCGCCTCCCCCGCGCAGCTCTCCGCTCTGACATCGTGTCCAACAAACACCCTGCCCCCCCCTCCCCGTAGGGCGCTCCCCCGCCATGACGTGTGTCCGGCAATCATTCCCCCCTCTCTGCTCTGACATCATGATGTCACATCAGATCAGCCACACACTTCTCCCGAGTCCCGCCCCTCCTGTGTGCTCCGTCCAATCCACCTCCAGCATGTCTGCCCCAAGCAGCTTCACACTTCTCTCAAGCCTCGTCCCTCCTGTAAGCTCCATCTGTGAAGGGGAGGTGGGCGGCAAGATTAAAAACAAGCAGCCGAGCCAACAGCCACACTGAAAAACTTCTGCATGAACCAGTGAGCCCCCGGGGACCGTTCCAAATGAGTGATCACTTTCACTGACCAGAGCCTGCTCCCTTCTCTCTCTCTCTGACCCCCCCTCTCTCTCTGACCCCTCTCTCTCTCTGACCCCTCTCTCTCTCTGACCCCTCTCTCTCTCTCTCTGACCCCTCTCTCTCTCTCTGATCTCTCTCTCTCTCTGACCCCTCTCTCTCTCTCTCTCTCTCTCTCTCACACACTCTCTCTGACCCCTCTCTCTCTCTCTGACCCCTCTCTCTCTCTCTGACCCCTCTCTCTCTCTCTGACCTCTCTCTCTCTCTCTGACCTCTCTCTCTCTCTGACCTCTCTCTCTCTCTGACCTCTCTCTCTCTCTCTCTCTGACCCCCTCTCTCTCTCTCTCTGACCCCCTCTCTCTCTCTGACCCCCCTTTTTCTCTCTCTCTCTCTGACCCCCTCTCTCTCTCTGACCCCTTCTCTCTCTCTGACCCCCCTCTCTTTCTGTCTAACACCCCTCTCTCTCTCTCTCTCTCTGACCCCTCCCTCTCTCTCTGATGCCCCCCTCTCTCTCTCTCTCTCTGATGCCCCCTCTCTCTCTCACCCCTCCCTCTCTCTCTCTGACCCCAATCTCTCTCTCTGACCCCCCTTTTCTCTCTCTGATCCCCCTTTTCTCTCTCTGATCCCCCTTTTCTCTCTCTGATCCCCCTTTTCTCTCTTTTTCTATCTCCCTGTTCTCTCTGTCACCCCATGTCTCTCTCTCCCTGACCTCTCTCTCTGACCCCCTCTCTCTCTCTGACCCCCCCTCTCTCTCTCTCTCTCTGACCCCCCCTCTCTCTCTGACCCCCCTCTCTCTCTCTCTGACCCCCCTCTCTCTCTCTGACCCCCCTCTCTCTCTCTCTGACCCCCCTCTCTCTCTCTCTGACCCCCCTCTCTCTCTCTGACCCCCCTCTCTCTCGCTCCCTGACCTCGCTCTGTCACCCCCTGTCTCTCTCCCTGACCCCGCCTCTTTCTCTCTCTCTCCCTCTTTCCCTGACCTCTCTCTGTCACCCCGTCTCTCTCTACCTGACCTCTCTCTCTCTGACCCCCCCTCTCTCTCTCTGACCCCCCTCTCTCTCTGACCCCCCCTCTCTCTCTCTGACCCCCTCTCTCTCTCTCTCTGACCCCCCCTCTCTCTCTGACCCCCCTCTCTCTCTCTCTGACCCCCCTCTCTCTCTCTGACCCCCCTCTCTCTCTCTGACCCCCCTCTCTCTCTCTCTGACCCCCCTCTCTCTCTCTGACCCCCCTCTCTCTCTCTCTGACCCCCCTCTCTCTCTCTGACCCCCCTCTCTCTCGCTCCCTGACCTCGCTCTGTCACCCCCTGTCTCTCTCCCTGACCCCGCCTCTTTCTCTCTCTCTCCCTCTTTCCCTGACCTCTCTCTGTCACCCCGTCTCTCTCTACCTGACCTCTCTCTCTCTGACCCCCCCTCTCTCTCTCTGACCCCCCTCTCTCTCTGACCCCCCCCTCTCTCTCTCTGACCCCCTCTCTCTCTCTCTCTGACCCCCCCTCTCTCTGACCCCCCCTCTCTCTCTCTGACCCCCCTCTCTCTCTCTGACCCCCCCTCTCTCTCTCTCCCTGACCTCGCTCTGTCATGCCTGTCTCTCTCCCTGACCCCCCCTCTTTCTCTCTCTCTCCCTCTTTCCCTGACCTCTCTCTGTCACCCCCGTCTCTCTCTACCTGACCTCTCTCTCTCTGACCCCCCTTCTCTCTCTGACACCCCCTCTCTCTGACACCCCTCTCTCTCTCTGACACCCCCTCTCTCTCTGATCCTCTCTCTCTGTCTGACCCCCCTCTCTTTCTCTCTGACCCCCCTTTCTCTCTCTCTCTCTCTCTGTCACCCCGTCTCTCTCCCTGACCTCTCTCTCTCTCTCTCTCTCTGACCCCCCTCTTTCTCTCTCTCTTCCTCTCTCCCTGACCTCTGTCACCCCGTCTCTCTCCCTGACCTCTCTTTCTCTCTCTCTCTCTGACCCCCCTCTTTCTCTCCCTCTCTCCCTGACCTCTCTCTCTCACCCCCTGTCTCTCTCTCCCTGGCCTCTCTCTCCCCTTGCCAGCACTGGAAGTAGCTTTACTCCAGTCTGTTTATCTCCTGTTTTAACTCTTTCCTTCCCATCACCTGCCTATACATTGATGTATAACAGAATTACTTGATTAACTTTATCCAGTTAAAGTGGTATTAAAGTAAAGCAAAATATGTATTATACTGCAGCTTACCAATTCTTAGATGGGTGGCTGCATTAGTTTTGTTTTTAGGTTTTCTCTTTTATATTCACCTGGTAATCCTGCTAGTAAGTCTGTTGTTTTTCAAATAAACGAGCTGTCTTGCAGATGTAGCAGTTAGAGGGTTGAATTAAACCATTTAACCTGGCAAAGTCGGTGGAGTCAGGGGCGGAGCCAGAGGGGGGCGGCAAAATTAGGTTTCGCCTAGGGTGTCAAAAATCCTTGCACCGGCCCTGAATATACAGGACATTGAATGGGGGCTGCACATTACCCAAAAACCCTGAACATTTGTCAGTCAGCCACTGCTTTACTACGCTCCAACAGATTGCTTTTTAGAGAAAAATTTACCACCTGTCTGAAAGAACCCTAAAATGTACCTGTACTCTTTTTTTTTTTTTTAAATGATTACCAATGATATATAGATGTATTATTATTTGTATATAGATTCACTAGCATATTTACCGTATATACTCGAGTATAAGCCGAGATTTTCAGCCTCTTTTTTGAGGCTGAAAGTGCCCCCTCGGCTTATACTCGAGTCACCGCTGTCTGACTGCTCGATCAGCGTATCGAGCAGACAGACGGCGGACATTAAAATTCAAAAGCCGCGCCTCCTTCTCCGCCTCCGCCTGTGATAGGCGGAACACTGAATTTCCCAGCAGTCAGTGTTCCGCCTATCACGGACATCCGTTCATTCTCATACTACGGACGAGTATGAGAGGATGTCCGTGATAGGCGGAACACAGGCTGCTGGGAAATTGAGTGTTCCGCCTATCACAGGCGGAGGACGGAGGCGCGGCTTTTGAATTGTAGAATGGCCGCCGAGAAGAGCGGCGATCCATCGGCACGACACGGGACGGAGGAGGCACGGGACGGAGGAGGCACGGGACAGAGGAGGCACGGGACAGAGGAGGCACGGGACAGAGGAGGCACGGGACAGAGGAGGCTCGGGACGACGGCGGCTCGGGACGGAGGCGGCTCGGGACGGAGGCTTGGGACACAGGTAGGCTGGACACACACACAAGGCTGCACGGACACACACACACACACACACACACACACACACACACACACACACACACACACACACACACACACACACACACACAGGGATGGATGGATGGATGGATGGATACACACACACACACACACACAGGGATGGATGGATGGATGGATGGATACACACACACACACACACACACACACACACACACACAGGGATGGATGGATGGATGAATACACACACACACACACATACACACACACACACAGGGATGGATGGATGGATGGATACACACACAGGGATGGATGGACGGACACACACACAGGGATGGATGGATGGATGGATGGACACACACACAGGGATGGATGGACGGACACACAGGGATGGACAGCCATGTCTCACCCTCGGCTTATACACGAGTCAATAAGTTTTCCAGTTTTTTGGGGGTAAATTGGGGGCCTCGGCTTATATTCGGGTCGGCCTATACTCGAGTATATACGGTAATTGGCATCAAACAGTAATACTTTTTCATATATCAAGCAATGGAGTTGAAGCTATGACAACAATAAAATGATGTAAAAGGAAAAAAGAAATACGTTCCATTCTCTTGATAAGGAAAGAATGTGAATCTGAGCATTGGCGCATTGAAAAGAAAAGCTTTGGGCTCAATAGATCCAGGTAGCAGAAGATAATGAAATTATGAAATGGAACACCTTGTGCTGTAAACAGATATACACGATTATTCACAGCAGCTGAGCCTTCCTTCCATTGCATGTAATTACAGATTCCTGGCTCTGTCAGGAGTTTTAATATATTTTTCCTTTATCATATAAGAAATGAGATTCCAACTGGTTCATTCCTGTTCTGTCTGAAGATCAAAGATACCCGTAGCACAGCGACTCCCACTGAAAATAATCCATTGTCACAGCTTTATTGATCAGAAGCAGACAATCTGCTGCCTACAGCTGTGACCACGGCATGTCACGTGACTTCATCTCAGAGGTCACCAGGAAAATCAGGTCAACTAGAGTCTATAGGGATTTAGAGGCAACCCAGGAAAGCCGGCCTTACATATGTTCACGAGCCTTACCCTTTTCCGGGTCTTGTCTTTAAGGAACGGCTTAATTATTGTATACAAAGCATGGATGTACCAAGGCTGATTGACAAAATGAACACCTCCGAAACGGGCTGGAAAACTGTCCTAGAAAAAAAGAGAAATACAGGAGCTCATTACTGGACATAATACCTCTGTGCCAGTTTATTACAAAGGCAATCCATTATACATGTGACATGACAATAACACAATTGTACCACCAAATTGAATGGCAATTGCAACCGCTAAATTTAGTTGGGCATTAAAGACACACTTTAGCCAAAAATATTGTATTGTGTGTTGTGGTTAACAAAGAAGAAAACCTCCCCTAAGGTGGACTTTACAGGCACATAGAAATATAGTTAAAAGAGTATGCAGAGTATTTGGAGTAGTTTACTACAAATACTCTACATACTCTTTTAACTATATTTCTATGTGCCTTTAAAGTCCACCTTAGAGGAGGTTTTTTCTTTGTTCTCAATATTGGATGTGGCACTGATTGGCATAGTATTACCGTCCCTTTTTTCCTTCTGTGTGTTGTGGTTAGCACGTGTAATGATTGTATTTAGTAAATCAATTCTTTTTTTATTTCACGTTTTATAACTGCATTCATCTTGGCGTCAAAATCAAGGTATATATTATAAGGATTCTAAGACATTCACAAAATATTTGTTCAATGTTTACTCGAAATTCACTCGATAATATTCACCCTATTTATATAGCACATTTCTATGTACATTTGCCCAACATTACCTGACATTGATTCACCTTTTCTTGCATGAATAAAAGTACTTACTTATGTACTTATGAGGTTTAATGTTGAGAAATGTAAAGTTATGCACTCGGGGCTAAGAATATGCATGCATCATACATGCTAGGGGGAGAGCAACTGGGGGAATCCATAGTGGAGAAGGATCTGGGGGTTTTGGTAGACCATAAGCTCAATAATAGCATGCAATGCCAAGCTGCGGTTTCCAAAGCGAGAAAAGTCCTTTCCTGTATTAAGAGAGGTATGGACTCCAGAGAGAGAGAGAGAGAGATCATTTTGCCCCTGTTCAAATCATTAGTAAGACTTCATCTGGAATATGCAGTTCAGTTTTGGGCACCAGTTCTCAAAAAGGATATCGGGGAACTGGAGAAAGCGCTGAGAAGGGCAACCACACTGATAAGAGACATAAGACAAGTATTTGGCGCAAATCAAAGATATTAGGTTCCCACTTGAAAAAAAGGAGTCTATAAGGTTACATATGGTGAGTGCAGGGAATGCACTACTTTGTCCAGACCAAAAAAAGGAGGGAATAAATGTTCTTTAGTTCATGGAGAGGGGGAGGGGAAAAGGGATGGGGAGGGGGGGATGGATCCGCATGCAGGGCTGCCACCTTAAAAGAGCTGAAACTTGAGCTCCTGGATTGCTGTAGATAAAGGAGAAAAAGGAGAGAAAGGGGCGCCTCTGGGTGCAGATTTTTTTAAAAGGTTTTATTTTCAGTGTAAAAAACATAAAATTTTGCACTCACATTTAGTAGGCAAAAAGTAAGCATTAAACACCAGGGGTCATCTGGTATATCTGATTTTTGGGACGTCAGCCAGTGGTCCGGTCCACATCTGTCATCTCATCGCATTGTTCCTGTTCCTCTCACATGCTGTCCACTGCAGGTGTTTTGTATGAAGCAGCCGGCTTGTGGTGGACACGAGATGTGCGGTCTTCAAAACGAGGCTTGAGAGGCAGAGACGACCAGGGCGCGGGGCTGTGACGTCAGCGGGTATCAGCTGATTCTGCCTGATGAAAGAGCGCGGTCGTCCGACAATCTCGACCCGCACGCTCAAGAAACGCGTCGCATACCCGCTGACGTCACAGCCCTGCGCCCTGGTCGTCTCTGCCTCCCAAGCCTCGTTTTGAAGACCGCACATCTCGTGTCCACCACAAGCCGGCTGCTTCATACAAAACACCTGCAGTGGACAGCATGTGAGAGGAACAGGAACAACGCGATGAGATGACAGATGTGGACCGGACCACTGGCTGACGTCCCAAAAATCAGATATACCAGATGACCCCTGGTGTTTAATGCTTACTTTTTGCCTACTAAATGTGAGTGCAAAATTTTATGTTTTTTACACTGAAAATAAAACCTTTTAAAAAAATCTGCACCCAGAGGCGCCCCTTTCTCTCCTTTTTCTCCTTTATCTACACACTGATAAGAGGCATGGAGGAGCTTAGCTATGAGGAAAGATTAGAGGAACTGAATTTATTCACTCTTGATAAGAGGATATTAAGGGGGGAAATGTTCAACATGTACAAATGTACAAATATATAAGGGGCCCACATTGTGAACTTGGTGTTGAGTTATTCACTTTACAGTCAACAAAGAGGACAAGGGGGCACTCTTTACGTCTAGAGGAAAAGAGATTTAATCTCCAAATACGGAAAGGTTTCTTCACAGTAACAGCTGTGAAAATGTGGAATAGACTCCCTGCAGAGGTGGTTCTGGCCAGCTCAGTAGATCACTTTAAGAAAGGCCTGGATTATTTCATAAGTGTACATAATATAACTGGGTACTAACATTTATAGGTAAATTTGATCTGGGGAAAATAAGATTGCCTCTCGGGGGATCAGGAAGGAATTTTTTTCCCCTGCTTTAGCAAATTGCATCTTGCGCTGCTGGTTTTTTTTTTTGCCTTCCTCTGGATCAACTGTGGGTATATAATTGGGTATATGGGATTGTATGATATTTTTTTTATTTTTTTGTGGTTTACCTGGATGGACTGACTAACTATGCACCTATGTAACTTACTGTAACATGCATTTTGGTGATAAAAGGGGAAGTGTTACCTTGCACATTCACTGCACACATTCACTGCACACATTTGAAAGCTAAGATTCAACAGATGTGAAATCACCGCTTAATGAAAATTTTATTGCCTATAGAGCAGTGTTGATCAATTTTCTTGATATGGTAGGCCTCAAGTATAGCCCCCGATCAAAGGGCTGTACTTACAATTCAGTGAATATTCATTATTAGAGACAGCAGAAACACAACAGGATAAAGTCAAAGACTATGGGCATGATACATGAGATGGTCAAAGACTGTGGGCCTAATACAGGAGAGGATCAGAGCCTTAGAACAGCAGACAAGAGATGGCAGAGGCTGCGGACAATAAACAAGAGATGGTCAGAGACTACAGACATGATACAAGGGATGGTCAGAGACTACAGACTTGATAGAAGGGATGGTCAGAGACTGCAGACATAATACAAGATATGGTCAGAGACTGCGGACATGGTACAGAAGATGGTCAGAGACCACAGACCTAAAAAAAAAAAGAGAGATGGTTGTAGAGTGTGAATATAATACTAGAGATGGCTAGAGACTGGAGACATGCCACAAGAGATGGTCAGAGACTGCGGACATGCTATAGGAGTTGTTGGATACTGGGGATATACTTCAGGAGACAGTCATAGACTGGAGGCATATTACAGTACCTTAAAAAAGTATTCATACCCATTGAAAATTTCCACATTTTGTCATGCTACAACCAAAAAACATAAATGTATTTTATTGGAATTTTATCTGATGGACCAACACAAAGTGGCACATAATTGTGAAGTGGTAGGGAAATGATCAATGGTTTTTAAAATCTTTTACAAATAAATATCTGAAAAGTGTGACAGGTCAGGGATAAAGTTGTGAAGAACTTTAAAGCAGGGTTAGGTTTGAACATCACACAGAGCACTGTTCAATCCATCATCTGAAAATGGAAAGAGTATGGCACACCTGCAAACCTACCAAAACATGGCTGTCCACCTAAACTGAAAGGCTGGGCAAGGAGAGCATTAATCAGAAAAGCAGCCAAAAGGTCCATGGTAACTCCGGAGGAGTTGCAGAGATCCACAGCTCAGGTGGGAGAATCTCTTTACAGTACAACTATTAGTTTTGCACTCCACAAATCTTTTTATAGAAGAGTGGCAAGAAGAAAGCCATTGTTGAAAGAAAGCCATAAGAAGTCCTGTTTGTAGTTTGCGAGAAGCCATGTGGGGGACACAGAAAATATGTATAAGAAGGCGCTCTGGCCAGATGATACCAAAATTGAATTTTTTGGCCTAAAAGCAAAACGCTATGTGTGGCCAAAAACTAACACTGCACATCATTGTGAAACATGATAGTGGCAGCATCATGTTGTGGAGATGCTTTTCTTCAGCAGGGACAGGGAAGCTGGTCTGAGTTGATGGGAAGAGGGATGGAGCCAAATACAGGGCAATCTTAGAAGAAAACCTGTTAGAGTCTGCAAAAGACTTGAGACCCCAGAGGTTCACCTTCCAGCAGGACAATAACCCGAAACATACAACCAGAGCTACAATGGAATGGTTTCGATCAAAGCATATCCATGTGTTAGAATGGCCCAGTCAAAGTCCAGACCTAAATCCAATTGAGAATCTGTGGCAAGACTTGAAAATTGCTGTTCACAGACGCTTTACATTCAATCTGACAGAGCTTGAGCTATTTTGCAAAGAAAAATGGACAAAAATGTCCCTCTCTAGATGTGCACAGCTTGTAGAGACATCCCCAAAAAGACTTGCAGCTGTAACTGCAGCAAAAGGTGGTTCTACAAAGTATTGACTCGGGGGGGGGCTTAATACAAATGCATGCCATACTTTTCAAATATTTATTTATAAAAAATGTGGAAAACCATTTATCATTTTCCTTCAACTTCACAATGATGTGCCACTTTGTGTTGGTCTATCACAAAAAAAAAAAAAAAAAAAAAACTTTTTTGGTTGTAACATGACAAAATGTGGAAAATTTCAAGGGGTATGAATACTTTTTCAGGGTACTGTACATGAGACTGCTAGAAATCACTGCTATAAAAGGTCAATAGTGGACACATGGATTAATGTCTGCAGGGGCCCCAAGGGTTGCCCAAAAATTGCGGACCACAGGTTGGGCACCAGAGCAATAGTGTGCTAAACCTCTGTTTAACAAAATTGTCAGCACTTCTAAGCCAAATGTACTAGGGACAACCACCACACCACGCATGCCAGAAGGTATACCCATGGCAAGTGTTCATTGAATATGCAGTCCCCTGGCATGATGATACCCATCTGCAAGATCCTCAGTTCTGGGGGGTGGTATGAAAGGGCTATACTATATTATATTGCCTGGTCAATCCTGCTGAGGACTTCAGAATGGATGCCACCTTCTTCTCCTGCACTAAGGAACCCGGGTTGAATTCTTGAACCTGCTCGATTTGGATTCCATCAAGGTAAGCTCTGCTAAGGATGGTCCCAAGCCTGACTGCAATAGGAGAAGGACGGTCACTCTGTCGTGGTGACAAGAATTGGAAAACCAGAAAAACCAGGAAAGAAACTGTATGGGCATTTGAATTTTGAACAAAACTAGCACACAACCCAGGAGTAGGGATGAGCCGAACACCCCCCGGTTCGGTTCGCACCAGAACATTCGAATGGACTGAAAATTCGTACAAACTTTAGAACCCTATTAAAGTCTATGGGACTCAAACGTTCAAAATCAAAAGTGCTAATTTTAAAGGCTAATATGCAAGCTATGCAACAGACAACACCAGCAATAAGGGGTACCTTCGGGTGTATACTGTGCTGAAGGCACACAATACGCACGTAATAAAGGGTAGATACAGGTGTATACTGTGCTGTGCTGGAGGCACACAACACCCACTAACTCCTGCAGATGCCTGTATTAGAGAACACCAGCAATAAAGGGTAGATACAGGTGTATACTGCGCTGGAGGCACACAACACCCACTAACTCCTGCAGATGGCTGTATTAGAGAGCAACAGCAATAAAGGGTAGATACAGGTGTATACTGCGCTGGAGGCACACAACACCCACTATCTCCTGCAGATGGCTGTATTATAGAACACCAGCAATAAAGGGTAAATACAGGTGTATACTGCGCTGGAGGCACACACCATCCACTAACTCCTGCAGATGGCTGAGAAAAGAACACACTGTCCTTGCCTATCTAGCTCTTTCCCTGCACGCCAACACACTACACAAGGCCACCGCGATGGCGGGCTTATATAGTGTGGGGCATGTACTAAACCCCCTGAGCTGCCGGCGCTGTGATTGGCCAAGCATGCGTGGTCACAGTGCATGCTTGGCCAATCATGAGCCAGCAATGCACTGCGATGGCGTAGTGCATTGTGGGCCGTTCATGCCACACGAATTTGGTGCGAATGGTCCACAAAGTTCTGAATTCAGACAGACGAACGGCCGATGTTCGAGTCGAACATGCGTTCGAATTGAACACTGAGCTCATCCCTACCCAGGAGTTTGAAAATAGCAGATTACATTTTAGGATTCTCATCTCATTAGGATTCTCCTTCCATTTAATACAGCACTAAATATATTTTTCTAGAATAACAAAACATCTTGGTTCCCTTATCTGCCATTGTTAATAAAAAAAAATGTAAAATTCTTATTAAGTTACACATTTTAAGGCTTCATTACGATCTAAAGAATGTGCATACAATGGCGC
Source organism: Lithobates pipiens (assembly GCF_037356315.1). Lineage (NCBI taxonomy): Eukaryota > Metazoa > Chordata > Amphibia > Anura > Ranidae > Lithobates > Lithobates pipiens. Next base: position 457,140,007 of record NW_027507764.1, on the reverse strand, counting down.
AGACATCCCAATGGCTCCTGAAATGCAGATTTTTCTCACCCACATAATCCCTCGAGACTTTGGTAAAACCAACTGAACGTATCTGTTTAGAGCACAATGAATGTCTGCATATAATGAACTGTGGACATTAATTCCCACTGAATAAACAAAGATGCTAAGCAGAAATAAGAGATAATTAAATATTAACATATTATTTGCTACTGAAAAGCCTGTGCTTTAGTGAGATATTTAAACATGAGTGAATAAAGCCACTGAGGTAATTAGTCAGTTCATAGTTACACTAAGCTATTATATTTCTACTGCAGTGTTGGATCAAGGTTGCAAATTGTCCAGAAAGTACAGGCACATCATAAAAACAACACACTGCAGCTTTAAAGTCCATTTAAAAAATGCAAATTTCCTAGTAAGGAAATTGCACATGGCCTTGAACATGCAAAGTAACAGGTAAGCTTAATACCAGGCTCCACGAGGAATTACTTTAGCCTGTCCAAATATGGTGCTTCTAGGGATGGGGGGACATGGGACATGTCCCCTGCTTCCCACAATGCACTGTTCAGTGCCCAAGGGCCCAGTCGTCAGGGGTAAATTCAAACTAAACCTTACTTTTAGTTTTGCGCAGTTGTGCATGCTCCTCTCCTAGTCCATCTGTCCCTCTTTCCTCCTCATTTGACCCCTATTTTGGTCTGATCTATATAGTTGTAAATAAAATGCACTACTTACCTTGCAAAAAGTTTTGCCCAGTGCTAAGTCTTTCATCCAACTTCTAACTTACTGCACTTGAACATTCCAAAAGCCAATATAAAGAAATAAAAGTGGTAAAAAAAGCACTTGTGGATTTAACTTATTTTTTTGTACATTTCCCCTTTAAGGGGGGTTGCAGGGCTGTGTCCTATGCCTACATACTTTTGTTAATAGGTGTCTCCCATTCCTATCTCAGAAATTTGTGAGGTATTATTATTATTATATTTAAATTAAAACCTGTTACATACATTATTTCAGACCAATGATGTCATTACTGGGTCTGTGCGTCTCTGTGCAGGCAGTTCATGGATGCTGGGAGGGTTTGGCAGGGTGCTGCACATCGTTTCTTGAAAACATTACAGAACCCTGCCTCAGTACTCCATCAATAGTCCTCAGCCCTAATACAAGCAGTGGGCAGGCTCTTGGGATTCCTTCAAATGCAAAAATCAATGTGCAGATATTAGACCCTAATCACAGTATATAGTGCACCACGCATATGCACGTTCTGCACACGTAGCAAAATGGAAATCTCCGCACTCTCTGTCCTTCCAGAACTTGACCATGATCATAAACAACCATCTTAAAATGGAACACTTCTTTTCCAAAGCCAAACTCTCTAACAATTAATTTTACATGGACTGGGATCTATGGCTCAAGGATCCTAGAACTGCAATACTAGATTGATACACTTGATCCTAAGCCCTAAAGCACTCTCCAAACTTCTATTCTCATTTCTTAGCATGTTGGTCTTTTATACCCTACTATCAACACTATACCTTAAGTTATACTGATGGACAGATCTGATCTACGAATGCAACTAATCCACTGGTTCTGGTTATATTCTGAGATTGGACTAAAACTTAAAGAAGAAATACAGCCCCAGCCCGGCTCAGCCTCTTAGTGAGCCACTGAGAGCCTAAACCGGCCCCGCCATTGCCCAGTGCTCCGTTGAGCGTGGGGGGGGGGGGGAGAGGGGGACAGAGCAGAGAGCTGGTGACTGACAGTAACCAGCTCTCTGCTTTCTCAGGGAGCTGTGAGCACCAAGCGATCTGCAGTGTTTGATCACTCGGTGCTCAGGGAGCTGTGAGCACCAAGCTATCTGCAGTGTTTGATCACTTGGTGCTCAGGGAGCTGTGAGCACCAAGCTATCTGCAGTGTTTGATCACTCGGTGCTCAGGGAGCTGTGAGCACCAAGCTATCTGCAGTGTTTGATTACTCGGTGCTCAGGGAGCTGTGAGCACCAAGCTATCTGCAGTGTTTGATCACTCGGTGCTCAGGGAGCTGTGAGCACCAAGCTATCTGCAGTGTTTGATCACTCGGTGCTCAGGGAGCTGTGAGCACCGAGCGGTCTGCAGTGTTTGATGGCTCGGTTCTCAGTGTTAGACCCGGCGAGGGACAGATTTATCATCGGACCGCTGCTGCTTCCAGCTAGTATCATTCTTAAATAAAACCCAAACCCCATACTTCTCTTTTAAATATGGGAACTGCACCGTTACCCTTCAGTTTGTTTCCGCTTATAGCTATCGCATATACAGACCAACAGCTTACACGCATGGACATTTTGAGATATATGTTTGTTACTCTCTGAGAAATATGCTCTCTATACTTACATCTGTTTTGAGAATGTATTTTTTTATCTTCTTTGTTTTTTCCTTTACTTCTATGAAATTTAATAAAGATTTAAAGTATAAAAAAAAAAACGGGTTTCTTTTTGGGCTTTCAGCATTTTTTAATCACGAGTTTTGCTGCAGTTTTTAAATGCAAAAATGTGCTTTATCAAATGCACATTGTTGGAACAATTGTGCAAGGCTTATGGTAAGACTAGAGTTCAGCCTTGAAATATACCTGTACTTTTCACATTCAATCAAAGTAACAGGTTCATTTTATAACCCATCCTTTTGCTGATACCCTCCTTTTCTGCACTACCCTACTTCTCCATTTAGGGAGCAAATCCAACCTGGTGTATGTACATCTACACAAGTGAGCCTTGAACACTGGAAAGCTACGTACCATACTTGCTCGGTTCAGGTGTTTTTAACCATTAACATGCTGCATGCTTACAACTTTATACCTTGATATGTAAGTACAATATTGGACGAAATCATATTGCCTGTATGTTATTACCGCAACCATGTCCTGTTATCTGTGTTCTCCACTAGAATTACGCTTTATGCCCTATACTATACCTACTATGTACCCCTTATGAAGGATATTACAATACCTCCGAAATGCGTAGCGTAACGAGTACCTCAGTCTGCCTTACTCTGTATAGGTGACAAATTCATTAGCTGAATTGTATCATGGACAGTGTTGTTTGTTGTTTTTTAAATTGCTTTATGATATATATATTTTTTATGCCATTATATATTTTTTTGTATAAATAAAAATTGTCCTTATGCCGCGTACACACGAGCGGATTGTATGGCGTACTTAGTCCGTCATACAATCCGACGGACAGTCCGTCGTACTTTCCACTGAACGGACTTGACCACACACGGATACACAAACAGTCCGTCGAAAGCTTGCGCGATGACGTGTACAGCACGTACGACGGGACTAGAAATAGGAAGTCCAAGACACAGCAAAGCACCCTTCCGCCGTGTAAATCCTTTCTGGGCATGCGCCATTCTTAGTCCGTCGAACTAGCATACTGACGACCGTATTGTCCGCTGAAACCAAAGTACGACGGACAGAATTTCGAAAAAACCGAAATACTTAGTACTCCGGACTGCACGCTGAAAAAGTCCGCTGAAGCCCACACTTGAGCGGATTGTCCGCTGAAATGTGTTTCGACGGACTAAGTACGCCATACAATCCGCCCGTGTGTACGCGGCATTACTTTTGAAATGGATATTTTGATGATAGGCAACTCCTATCATATTGATTAGTGGTTCCAAATTAATAACTACTGCAGTAGGGAACAGACACAAAAGATACGCTCAGCATCTTTCCAAATAACCGTTCTCCTTTATTATGACGCATTTGAAGGTTTTTATACACATGATTACGTAGGTATCACATTAATATTACAATTGTACGTTTATGGTAACAAGGGGCGTTACATAGGCAGGCCAATTCTAATCAGGACTTGAAAGAATGCAAAACATGTACTGAAAACATTGTTAGTGCCGTGTGCACAGTCAGGGCATCGTGCAATACATATAAAATAGAATACAATTATATACAGAACCTACAAATTTCCATTACACTTTACTTTATTGTTGTACATGCCTCCAAAGTCCACCAGTAGGGGTCTTGTAGCTTTTATATAGGATGTGGCACAAACGAACTTGCATAGGAATGCTGATCTATACCCATTTTCTTACTTCTCCATTTAGTTGCCAGAGCCAAGAGCCTAGAGGCGATTCAGTTCACATTGTGCGCTATACGAGTATTTCATTCATTCATTCATTCAAGAGTCAAGCCCAGGCTCACCAAGCAGTTGCACAAAGCAAAGGACCTGTGCCCCCAAGTGATAGTGCTCAGGCCTGTTGACTGCTGGCTCTCAGGCACCCAGTACTGCATTGTGGGAGAAAGGGTGGATAATTACATGCTCCCCTATACCTGGAAGTATCAGGTACCTTATTTTACTCTGGCAAGCAAATGGGAAAGCAGGGAGTGCAAGCAAGGTATCAGCAATAGGGAGGCATGGTCAAGTGAACCTGTCACTTTGCCTGGAGTAGTATAAAAGTATAAATGCAAAGAATCATCAGTAAAATATTTAATTTCAATACTTTACTTTGCTTTGTTGTAAATTAGACACTATAGGGGAGATTTACTAAAACTGGTGCACACAGAATCTGGTGCAACTGTGTATAGTAACCAATCAGCTTCTAACATCAGCTTGTTCAATTAAGCTTTGACAATAAAACCTAGAAGCTGATTGGTTACTATGCACAGCTGCACCCTATTCTGTGTGCACCCGTTTTAGTAAATCTCCCCCAATGCTCATTTTGGACATTCTGAGACTCTTGTGGGAATATGTCTCTCCATACACATCCCCATTCACTAAACCTTTTCTATCACTGGGTTGATCAGAATCACTATAACACCAGATGGGTAGCACTCAGTGTGGTGGGTGGAATTAATAAAAGGTCAACTTCAGCAAAAGACCATTAAATAATTCAACAGCTGTGGCATAGTACGGAGTCCTCTGCTAACATCACAGAAATAAACAAATGTCAGCTGTGATGATGCCAGTGAGAAGTACAAAGAAGCGGAGAAAGGTGGAATGATGGAATGGTAGATGGAATGTAACAGGTAATCGTTTAAATTAGGCCGTTTTAATTGCAGGTTGAACATGCAGCATGTGCTCCTGAACCTTTTGAGATATTCCCCCCACCATCTTGGCAGACTTTTACCCCCAGTGTAAAATATTTTCACATAGTGTTTAAAAGCACTCATTATCATTTATAAGGTAATGATCTAATTACCACAAACATATCTTGATGCTTTTGCATGATGATTTATGGAATTGTCTCCTGTACTGGTGCTCTCTCTTCCTACTTTTTTGTATAGGTCAATATACACATATCTCTATTTGCAGTTCTTGGTTTATGCCATTCTTTTAAATGACACCTCTGTATATGTACTCAAGGATGCTGCTTGGCCAGAAATGTGTTAATACAACTTCCTGAGCACCAAATGACAAGATTAAGAACCAATTTTGCCCTACAGCTCATGAGTATGGATTCTGGTGTCTCCGAGTCATTTGTTGACAGCTGCAATTTTTAAAACAAGAAGAACAAAGGAGAGGGAAAATTGGGTTGGGATAGAACTGCCCCATTACACAACCCATTTCTGGGAAAATAATTCCTACATAGAACTTCCTGTGTGGTAATGACTATATCACTTTCCTCTGATGGTAGCACCCCTTCACTACCAACCAATAGTGCGGAGGGATAAACTAGGCAAGATTGCATATGGATAATACATCGATAATATGAAATATGGATATGGAACAGATTTGAAAGTATGCTTGCATAATTTTTAACTTGCAATTTCATAGTGTTTGCATAAAAAAGAAAATTGGGTTTTGCATTAATGTGTTGGCATATTTTTTTTCTGGCTATTTGTTGGTCAATGTATATGCATATCTATTTTTAATTCTCAGTCTAAGCCCGTTGTTTCATAACACACCTCTGTGCTTGTATTCAAGTATCCTGTTTGGACACAAATGGGTTAATATGACTTCCTAAGCACCAAGTGACAAGATTAAAAACCAGTTTGGACCAACAAGTAGTGAGTATTGATCCTGCTGTCTCTGGGGACTGTTAATACAATTGGAAAATGATTGCTCACACAGACAGATAATAGTTATCATCTTCCGACTGAATTTACCAACATGTCTGTTAATCTTCCTATTCTGAGCGGACAATAGCCTGGAATCGTGTGTTTTTTAGGTCACAATCTGCAATATCAGACCAGTTGACTTAGGCTGTCCATTGACATTAGAGGATGGTTAGCATCAAGGCATTTGGTCACCTTCAGTGCAGGCAATCCAAAGAATGCTTAGAGGTCTTTATAAACTTGCCAGGTTGGATATGCTAATGTCAGATGTTGATGTGAAGGAAGAGGAGAGAGGAGGAGAGCAGTACAGGAAGACACAACCAATGGTGTTTATCCTGAGAAGAACAATAGCAATCCATACAGGTTTTCTAACCTGCACAATCCATCCTGATCCTGATAACAGCCAGCCAGTGGCATCTATGAAGGCCACAGACATTAGATCATCACCAATCTGCTTGAAAATAGCCAGCCTGAGCAATTGTCATTGAATGTCTATGGATAGGCTAGAGATGGGCACATTTCTCACTGGGAATTTAACAGTGGGGAGTTATCTGCCTGTTGATTGAGCACTGGGACTTGCTGTGATATTTTCCAAGTGGTGACAGCAATGCTCACACTATACTTTGCTCCATAGCAGAAGAAAGGATTAGAAGCATTGACAAATTCTTAGAAAAATATAAGTGCATGTAGCCACTCTCTTATCTTACTAACACTAAAGGTTGTATTCATTCTAAAGCGTACACAGGTATCAGAAGATCTCAAGCAGGTTCTTGACTTCTGTTGAACACTTCCCAACACCCAGCCTGGAAAGGTGAATCGAGCCACATGGCCTAATATACACTGGATCTAACCTTAAAGCTGATCTCCAGGTATCAATATTTTTACAGTCATGTTTGACCAGCTCGGACCAATGTAACTATGCATATATCATACTTGACTGATCTCCCTGGTAGTTGGAAATCACTGTAGTAAGCAATGCTTTCTAGCAATCTCCACTAGCTACTGGAACCTGTGGCGAGCATTTCCTTCCTGCTTAGTGAACACAGTAGGTTCCTTATTCGGCACAGGCACCATTTACAGAATGCTTTGCATTTTCTCATTAAAGGCAAAGCATTCTCTAATTGGACAGTGTGGAGACTGTGACATCACCACCCTGCCTTTCCATCTTAGGTGAGTCATTTCTCCCTGCTGTGTATAAGTTTTTTCTTTAATTGGTGCTAGGGCAAAGCCATATAATCGCTTTGGAAGTGGTGTGCAGAGAGGTGAGTGGCAACTGTGAGATCTGATATGGTTACCACTGAGCAATGATGAAAATACAGCCACAGTGACCCCTGAAGTGGGATAACTATTACACAACATAACTGAACCAGAACTTGCAGCAGACTTGCAGAATGTTCGCAAAGATAATTATATGTATATGTATATTATATATATTAACTATAATGTGTAGTCATGCAATGCGGACTTGCAACAAACTTGTGAAGCCTGGCAAGTCTAGCAATAGCTTAGCAAGTCATTTTCAAACTTGCAGCAAAATTACTTCCTATGTGGGTTGTTTCATAGAAACAAATAATTTCAACCCTTCATCTTTCAAGAAAGACAATTTTGAGAGACATCGGCTCCTCCCTTCTCAGGAAACACCGCCTCCAATAGAAGATTTAAGCCACACACCCCACCGGCACTTCAGTTTTGGTGTTTCCTCTGGCGGGGAGACACCACTAGGGGTCGGGGGCCAGTTCAGCTGGGGAGAATGAGGAGAGAAGAGTGGGGCAGAGGCCTCTCGCTCTCTGCAGTTAGACTAGGGAGCCTGTTACCTGATGTGGCACCAAAGCATGCCCCGGGTTCTCTTGGGGAAGGAGGAAGCTTTGGGGGCCCCTTTTCCACTACCTGGGGGGGTGCTGTGAGAGGTACACTGGTCCCCCTCGCTCTGTTGTTGCCAGTGTGAAGCTCGTGACTGGGCCGGATGATGGGTGACATAATTTCCGGCCAGGGCGGGCATTTCCACTGGACCCGCGGCTTCCAGTTCTGGCCGCAGGACTTGAAAGTGGGCAGCGTGTAGGGCTTGTGTGAGCCCTGCATTACTGTAGTGAAAGCAAAACGTCTCAAGGCAGCGGACCATTGTTCCAGGGCAGGAGATGTCAGAGGCAGAGGCATCCTGACCAGCTCCTGGTGATGGCAGCACCAGCCACTCTAAGGTAAGAGGAACCCTGGAGTGGGGTTCCCTTACCATATTCCCGATATCTCCACGGGGGTGTCCCACTTTTTGGTGGTCAGAGGGGGGTGCTTCTCAGACCTTGGTGGTGGTTGGTCCTGGGGGGGTGTACTCCTGGTGGTGTTCTGTGATAGCGCTGGCAGACAGGCATTTATGTTTTCTTTTGCTGGGGTCCTTCCGTTTCAGGGCAAGGCCACAGAGAAATCCAAGTCCCCACACAGCTCCAGAAAGAAGTGCCCCTCATGCAGGTCCACCATGGGGTATTCCTGGACCAAAGTGCTTTGTAAAGAGTGCATCGACAGCTTTGTGATGGAGCACTAGGCAGAACAAGGTACGGACTTGGTGTTGTCCGTCAAGGAGCTTTCTAGCACCTTTCAGTCCTTTAAGTCACTGTTTTATAGTTTCCAGCTTCTGCGGCCCCTGGTTAATCCTCCACCAGTGCAGCAGAGCTGCATTATTCCCCAATGGCTGAGGGGCAGAAAAAGGTTTGGGGGCATAAGGGCAGGGGTTGCGGGGGAGCAATTTTTCACCCTCCTGAACAGACATGAAAGACCCAATGACGGGTTGACCTCGGTGGGAGGAAGACCGGGGGATTTCCTTCCACATTGGGAGTTGGTCACCTCCAATCAGTTAGTTCTGGGAATTGTAAGGAGGGGGTACTGGCTGGAATTTTCAAGTCCTCCCTGTGTGAAAGTTATAGAGCCTATATTCCAAACTATGGAATATACTCTTGACCTAACTCCCCGTCTCATATTTTTAAGCCCGAAAATGCCAGGACAGTACAAATACAGTCCAAAAAGACACATTTTTGGAAAGTAGACATTCTAAAGTATTCTAAGGCATTCTAAGGTACTTAGTAAGAGGCAAGGTGAATTTTTTGAAGTTGTAATTTTTTGCCACAATTCTTTGGAAAATAAATTAAATGATATATATATATTATGCCATTTCAGCAAGTGATTTCTCACACACAGCATAGATATACCTACAAGTATACCCCCAAAAACCAAATACTCTTCCTGGGTATGGGGGTAACACATTTGTGGGACTTTTGCACAGACTAATCATATAGAGGAGCCCAAAATCCATGGAGCTCTTACATGCTTTCTAGGGGCATAAACTACAGTATGCATCTAATTTCCTGACTGCCTATTACATTTTTAGAGGCCCTGGAGTACCGGGAGAGTGGAAACACCCACAAAATGACCTTTTTTTGGAAAATATTATTAGAAAATGAAGAAAGAAAATTGAAATATATTTATTTTAGACAAAGCTGTCAATTAATAATATATTTATTACACACAGCATAGGCATACTTATAATTCCAGAGAAAGCACACGAATACAAGGCTACAACCTCCAAGACCCAAATAAATAAGTGTGGGAAGACCACTGGTACCATTGCACAAAGCCGCTGCAGGCTTACTGTACATAGCAATCCCGTTAGTCAAAAGGCCTATGCGTTTCAGCCCATAGGGGCCTTAATAAGAAAATGTTCACATTATAGATATTATCAAGAAGAGCCCTCTGATCCTTAAAGCAGGAGTAAACCCAGTTTCAAAAAACACTTACATTCCCGGCATGCCGGAAATGCTAACTTTCACATTGGTTGTGCTCTCAACCAAACATTCAAACCATCCAATGGCTGGTGTCATAACTGATCACATGTGCAGCATTATGGCAGTTGAAGAATTATTAGAGGCCAAGATGGCAGCTTCCTTGACTGAAAACGATAGGAGGGTTTACTTCAACTTTAACTTGGATAAACAGCTACATTTTACCGGGCTCCCACTCTGGGATCTCTTGTCCCGATATTTTTCTGCTAAGAAGACTTCTATAACCTTGCTGTCATGTTCGGTTCTTACCCTTTATTAACACATGCAAGTGCTATAGGCTCAGTCTGGTTACTAGGGAGTTTTCTTCATTTGTCACAGGTGAAAGATTCAGTATTAAACATTATATCAACTGTTGATCAAATTATGTTTATTTAATACAGTGCACTGCATGCTTCCTACAGAATGTGGGCCTTTTGAGAACCCACAGTGCTCATTATGTCAATGCCAGGCAGATTTCAAATAAATGCCTCTCCTCCTTCCTAACCGCTGCCTTCTGGGACACATACAGGTGCTAGAAGATGGCAGGACCATTCAGAAAGTGCAGCACGACATGTGCATGTGCAGTAGGAAACCGTCTGTGAAGCATGAAGGCTTCACTGCCAGTTTCCATTGCTTACAATGCCGGTGCCTGCACCCAAAGCCAATTGATGAATCGGCCGGGGTGCCAACATTGTGGGATCTCTGGACAGGTAAGGCCGCGTACACACGGGCGGACTGTTCGCCCAACCTTGTTCGGCAAACAGTTTCATCAAACAGTCCGCTCAAAATTTGCATGAGCGGACTTGCCCACACACGAGCGGACTGTTTGACGAACAAGGTTGGGCAAACAGTTCGCTCAACTTTTGAAATGAACGGAATCGCCCACGTAAGGCGGAGGCAAATCCGCCCATTTCGAGCGCGTGTGCAGGTAGGCGGGGCCCGCGAAGGAGACGTCGCGGGCTCCGCCGCCTGGAATGGGATTAAAGGGGAACCCCAACGCCGAAAAAAATCGGCGCGGGGGTTCCCCCCAAGTCCACACCAGACCCTTGTCCGAGCACGCTACCCGGCCGGCCAGGAAAGGGGGGCGAGCGAGCGCGCCCCCCCTCCTGAGCCGTACCAGGCCGCGTGCCCTCAACATGGGGGGTGCCTTGGGGAAGGGGGGGCCGCGCGGCCCCCCCACCCCAAAGCACCTTGTCCCCATGTTGATGAGGACAAGGGCCTCTTCCCGACAACCCTGGCCGTTGGTTGTCGGGGTCTGCGGGCGGGGGGCTTATCGGAATCCGGGAGCCCCCTTTAAGAAGGGGGCCCCCGGATACCGGCCCCCCACCCTATGTGAATGAGTATGGGGTACAATGTACCCCTACCCATTCACCTGTGAACTAAAGTACAATAAAAAACACAACACAGAGAAAAAATATTTTATTGCACAGCTCCGGGGGTCTTCCGTCTTCGGGGGTCTTCTCGCCGGACTCCTCCGCTATGTGTGTGTAGCTCTTTTGCTAGCGGAGGAGTCCGGCTTTCTTCCTCCCCGCCGCCGGCCTCTTCTCCCGACTTCGGGGGTCTTGTCCCCCTCTTCGGTTCTTCTGCCGGGCCACCGCGCCTGGTCCGGTGGCCCGGTCTTCTGTCGCCGTCTTCCGTTCTTCTGTCGCCGCCTTCGGTTCTTCTGCCGGGCCACCGCGCCTTCTTGTAGCTCTTTTACAGGCGGTGGCCCGGTCTTCTGTCGCCGCCGCCGCCTTCCGTTCTTGTTCTTCTTCTTGTTCTTCTTCTTCTCCTGGAGATGTTGACTCGACGAGCTCTCCGGCCGGAATGCCAGAGCCGCGCTGTGCGGTCACTTATATAGTGACAATGGGGCGGTGTCACATGGTATATGTCACATGGGTTGGTCACATGGGTTGATGTCACATGGGGACTATGACATCGTAAGGGGGCGGGGTCACCATGTGACCAACCCATGTGACATATACCATGTGACACCGCCCCATTGTCACTATATAAGTGACCGCACAGCGCGGCTCTGGCATTCCGGCCGGAGAGCTCGTCGAGTCAACATCTCCAGGAGAAGAAGAAGAACAAGAAGAAGAACAAGAACGGAAGGCGGCGGCGGCGACAGAAGACCGGGCCACCGCCTGTAAAAGAGCTACAAGAAGGCGCGGTGGCCCGGCAGAAGAACCGAAGGCGGCGACAGAAGAACGGAAGACGGCGACAGAAGACCGGGCCACCGGACCAGGCGCGGTGGCCCGGCAGAAGAACCGAAGAGGGGGACAAGACCCCCGAAGTCGGGAGAAGAGGCCGGCGGCGGGGAGGAAGAAAGCCGGACTCCTCCGCTAGCAAAAGAGCTACACACACATAGCGGAGGAGTCCGGCGAGAAGACCCCCGAAGACGGAAGACCCCCGGAGCTGTGCAATAAAATATTTTTTCTCTGTGTTGTGTTTTTTATTGTACTTTAGTTCACAGGTGAATGGGTAGGGGTACATTGTACCCCATACTCATTCACATAGGGTGGGGGGCCGGTATCCGGGGGCCCCCTTCTTAAAGGGGGCTCCCGGATTCCGATAAGCCCCCCGCCCGCAGACCCCGACAACCAACGGCCAGGGTTGTCGGGAAGAGGCCCTTGTCCTCATCAACATGGGGACAAGGTGCTTTGGGGTGGGGGGGCCGCGCGGCCCCCCCTTCCCCAAGGCACCCCCCATGTTGAGGGCACGCGGCCTGGTACGGCTCAGGAGGGGGGGCGCGCTCGCTCGCCCCCCTTTCCTGGCCGGCCGGGTAGCGTGCTCGGACAAGGGTCTGGTGTGGACTTGGGGGGAACCCCCACGCCGATTTTTTTCGGCGTTGGGGTTCCCCTTTAAGCCCATTCCAGGCGGCGGAGCCCGCGACGTCTCCTTCACGGGCCCCGCCTACCTGTACACGCGCTCGAAATGGGCGGACTTTCCGAGCGGGAACAGTCCGCTCATTTCGAAAGTACAGCGGACAAGCCCACACACGGGCGGACTGTTCGCTCAAACACGGTTTCAGCGGACAGTTTTTCGGAATTTCCGAAAGACTTTGTCCGTCCAACTGTCCGCTGAAACTGTCCGCTGAAAGCCCACACACGAGCGGACTGTCCGCCCAAACACTGTTCAGCGGACAAGGTTGGGCGAACAGTCCGCCCGTGTGTACGCGGCCTAAGTGTCCTTATACTACTGTAGCTGCTGACTTTTAATTTCTTTTTCCAGACTGGAGCTCCTCTTTAAGTGGTCTTGCTCCCCCCCAACCTCTGTATATTGTGCTCTTTTTGTTAAGATTTTTTTACTTGGTTTTGACACTTCTTTTTTGTGGAGTTATTTATTATAACTTTGGATAAGTGCTATTGGCACATACTTTATCTTTTATATTTTCATGAATATTTTTTTTGTATACATTTAATAGATCCATATGTGTTTGCACAAGCACACTAATATCGTAAAGTTAAATCATAGCTATATCTCTGAAGTTACCAGGTTTCCCTATGAGCTCCTCTATTGTGTGTTAGGCTTATACAGATACTAGTATCGGGATCGGTACAGATACCGAGCATTTGCGCAAGTACTTGTACTCGCACGAATGCTCCCGCTGCCTAATTTGATACCTGGGAATAAGGCGGCGTTACATTCGCAACCGGAAGTCATCGGGAAGGAGAGGGCGGAGCAGAGAGCGAGTCCTCAACAGGCTGGCAGAAGTGGAACTAGGTAAGCTGGCCGGGACAGGGGTTGCAGGGTGCAGCCGCATGTTCCATCAGAATCTGTGAAGGAGCTGTCAAATTCAGTAAATGAAGTAACATTCCATGTCTCCGTCAGAGGTTGAAAAGTCCAATGCCCATCTTGGTACAGCCTGCGCTTGGCCGCAGTAAGCCAGCATCGGACATCTTGTTACACCCAGCACATACAGCTTGGGCTGTGTTTAACAAGATTTCCTCTGCTGCATACTGCGTCCGAGTGCAAGGTGTACCAAGACGGGTGTCGCAGCATATACTATAGGATAAATGACATGAATGATGAGAGGAAATTAAGGCTTTTGCAATGCTGTATATAGGAAAAAAGAAAATAACTGCGCTAAGGTTAAGAATGTGAATGTGTAAATGTGTAAATATATAAAGAAATTCCTGTGAGGATATTAAGCTGCGGCTTCGCTATGTCACATGCATGCAAATAAGAAAACGGTTTTGGCGGGAAAAGCCAGGTGCCCAGAGTGAGGCTCAGATGATTAGAGACATATAAATGGAGGTGACACAGCGTGCCGCTCGTGCCCCTGGATGACGCAATTTTGTTGCGAAACGCGTAGGGCTGAGCGGTGCGCTACATTCACCTCGGTTTTGTGACGGGTTCCAGGAGAACGAGTTTGTCCGTGTGTGTCCGGCCGGCGCCACGGACTTAAGGCGCTTTTTTCTTTTACACACTTGTAAGTGTATTTTTATATTTTTACCTTAAAATAAAAAGGGTTTTACACTATTTTGAGCTTTATTTTTTTCCTATGGTTTTGATGCCCCTGGCTCTGAGTCTGTTTGGACTACTGAGTTGAGTGTCCGGGAGTGAGTTTTCTTCCCAAGAGTTCCTAAAAGAGCGAAGCCAGGAAGACATCGAGGAACCCCTTTACCTTGTGGTTGGAAGTGACGTCCATCCCTATAAAGCCCCGTGTGACCCTCTGTAGTGGGGGGTCAATCATATCTGGTAAGCAGTAAATCTTATCGTGTGTTGGTGGTGGATTGAACATAACTGCTCCCATATTTGGATTTCCAGGATTAGTGTGGTTTTTACCCAGAGGACTTTATTTTGGTCTCACGTTAACCCCTTCTTGTTCTTTATACGGACTCATTGCTCATACACTGGGTGTTTATACTTTATATACTTTATATACTTTATACTTTATATGTTTATTTTTATCATAGGTGTATGTCACTGATTCTTATTTTACGTGCCCATCAGCATTTGTGGGTTTTTGGGATCAGAAATTTCAATACTTATATGTTTTGTATCACGTATATGTATTTACACATATAGGGTTGCCATACCCTATATAATATCTATTTCAATATTTACTTGCATATTTTGCACTAGCAGTTGGTTGCATCTACTAATATCTATTCCAATATTTATTTTTACATTATTGCACAAATAGTTGGTTGTATTTGCTTTGGTATCCAATGCTGTATATAGAATTGCAAAATCCTTCCTTTCCTCTAATCATTTATGTAATTTATTATACCAAGCCAGCAATCACCAATCAGTGCTGCATTTCAGTACCCATCAGTGCCTGCCCATCAGTGCCACCTATCAGTGCCCATAAGTGCTGCCTTTCAGTGCCATCTATCAATTATAAAGAAGATATCATTAGTCCGCATTGTGGTTTGAAAACTGTCACATCACATTAAAAAAGTATAGGTAATCGGTAATGGCGAGTACTTTAAAAAAGTATCACTGTTGTACTTGGTCTTAAAAAGTGGTATCAGGACAACCCTGTTGTGTTTCTCCCTTTTTAAAGGTTGATTACCTGTCCCTGCTCTAGTGCATGGGAGGGGTGGGTATTTAATATTGTTTGAGATTGTTTGTGGTAGCCATGATTAAGGACCATATGGGCTGAAATGTGTAGGTATTTTGACTAGATTTTTATTTTAAGTTATTTAGTTATTGTTAGTTACTTTTTAGTTAGTTTTAGTTAGGCATGGTAAGTAAGTAATGAGTAAAAAATCAGTGCATGGTCATCACTGCTAATACTGGTAACTACTCTTTTGCCTTTTTTGGGCATAGCACCATAAGCCATAATTCAGATTCGCTTCAAGTGAAGAGAGGAGAAGGAGACAAGTCACATTCTGTGATAAGAATCTTGAGTGGTGGAGTTGACTGTATGGGCAATTGAAAACATAAAAACATTTTGCCTCAATTCAAATTCTCCGATAAGTTCACACAGTTGACAAATGGGTGAGACTTGGTCTTGGACCCGTGGGGCTCCTGTCTTCCTTTCTTCCCTGTCTGGAGAGTAGACCTGTAGATCTGCTTTGCCTGACGCGCCTTGCCTTGGCACCTTAATGGGACTACGCGAGTTCTCCTGCGTGGGGGTTTAACTCCCCCCCCCTTTTTTTTCCTTCCCCCCCCCCTTTTTTTTATATATATTTTCTCCCCCCTCCTCTTTCTTCCCTCTTCTAGTTCACTTTCGCTACTCCAGAGCTGACAGAAATTAGGCCTTTGGTGGATTTATACCTAATTTGTGCTCTTATATCCTGGACCTTGCTGAGAGATTCCACTTGATACTTTGTTCAGTTATATTCTGTTTGGTCATGCTACACGAATTGTATTGCCTGTAGCTATATCTGGAACTTTGTACTTTCCTTAGCTACGGTTCTGTTATTTTGTACCTTTACTTTTATCTTGTTTAATAAAAACTTCTATTGAAAAAAAAAAACATTTTGCCTCTAAAGACATTTCTTGATTTAAACTGTTCTAATAATGATGTAATGTAACCTTGTAGAAGTATGCTCCTTCTACAGAAAGCAACAGGAAAAGGCGTAGAATCCCAGGACATAGAGAAGCTAAATTATGAAATGCCTGAAAGAAGAGCTGACCGTAAACCTCCATGGCAATTCCTATCTTTCATTTTCCATATTATGCACCCTTTGTGTGCCCTCACAATGTGCAGTATACCATTGTCCAGAAGATGCTAAATAGGCTAACTCAGAGGTGACAGAACTACTGACTTAACCTAACTTATCATTTCACATGGTAAAAAGTAAGATGTAACCCTGCAAAGTAGGGTATAGTTCTTGACCTAATTACTTCTTGTCTATGCACTGGTACCTTTGGATATCTTCCAAAGCGGAATGTTGTGCATATCTAGGAGAAAGGAAATCCCCAAAACACATTGGGGTTGATTTACTAAAACTGGAGCACTGAGAATCTGGTGCAACTGTAGATGGTACCCAACAAGCTTCTAACTTCAGCTTGTCCAATTAAGCTTTGACAATAAAACCTGGAAGCTGATTGGTTTCTATGCACGGCTGCACCTAAATGTTGCACTCTTCAGTTTTAGTAAATCAACCCCTGTGTGTACCAGCCATTAACTGGACACTGCAATGTAATGCAGTTTGTGGTGTATTATGGCCTACCTCAGTAATAATGTGCATATATTGTGTGAAGCTAAGTAGAGGATCAATTGAGTAAAACTACTGCAATAAAAAATAATCTAGAATGCAGTAAAGAAAAACATTGTGTGTAAAATGTCAGCATTGTTCTAGCAATGAGGCATTTGATTACCAGCATGTAATTCTCTAACTGTGTAATGTGGCTTTTATAGCCTCTAGAAAACAGTCAGATTCGGTGCAGGAAACCCTGTGCTCTCACTTGAAACAAGGCCTAAAAAAGCAAGGCCTGCTTGCTATACTGCAGGTTAGAAATTATTAAGCATTTTTTATTTCAACCATGTATTACAAATGTTTCAGTTTTCTTATTGCAGAAAAATATACAGCGACGTGTAGACAGGTGCTGTTCATTCTCCCCTCTGTAGGCAGCAATGTTCTGGCAGCCCTTTGTGCAGAGGGCATAGAGGTTGAGAGAAGCTTTTGTTCCTCTGTAGGTGTCATTAGGGGAGCAACTGTCCATTTGGATGCTGCTGCACTGAATCACCACCACGGCCATCTTTAGTGAGGGTAATGCTAATACATAAAACTCTCCCACTGCAGTTGGATTGCATTTGCAAAGTGGATAGTGTAGGGACAAGATCCCTACTGGCTAGGGACAGTGCGCTTAGCGATAGGGAGGGGTTATGGTCGATGAGGAATAGTGCAGAGACTCTACACCTGGCTCCGCCATCTGGAAACCCTAGAGAGTTGGAATGAGGACCTGGTACCTGGTTACTAAAGGCACCTGTACTGCCTACCAGCCCCCCCCCCCCCTTATCAAATGCTGTTTTGGTAAGATAGCCTATCAAAGTGCCCTCTCAAATACAAACAGTGTGTTAAAGTACCCCCAAAGTGGTTAGGAGCTATTATACCAGGGCTGCCTGTAATATTGAGGATGTTGCCATGGTGTCCCACCCATACACATATATACATGCATATATACACACACAATTCAGTTATTGTAAATACAAAAAGCACATTCCCTTCAACCAATAAAACTCAAAACTTTATCAAAAGTCACCTGAAAACACACACAGTCCAGACAACCACTCATAACCCACCTTCATTAACCTCCTACAGTAGCAGAGAGGCAAAATAATATTTCAATGTTGAAGATTCCATTTAGTGACAAAAGAGTGCAGTAGAATAAAAGACTGCATGTTATGGGTTAACTTTTGACAACGTTGTTAATTTTACTGGTGGAAGAAGAAGGTGTTTTTTGGATTTACCATACTACTCTACTCCCTCAAGGCAAAAGGCAACAGTATCTGCTTGCACCTTTTGACACCAACAGATCAATTGACATAATCTAACTTGCAGTTATATTGACAATCAATAGATTCCTATAATAGGTATCTGTTTGCGTAGTGGGAGACAGGACACAGCTGGATCAGCTCTGCCCTGCCCAAATATGACCACTGGAGCTCATAGGGAAAACTGGTAACTTAAGAGATATTGTAGCTGTTATTTAACATGTAATATTAGTATGCTTGAGCTACAAAGAGCTGTTACAATAAAAGTGTAATATTATTTTAAAACATTACAAGAGAAATAAGCTGCAAATCTCCAAATCCAAATCGTCAAGTAAATAATATTCTACCTGTACCTGTAATTATGATTTCAGCATTAATGAAAAAAAAACATGTAAGTGCTTCTTATAAGGCAGTGGTCTCCAAACTGCTGCCCTTTGCTTGCTCATATCTGGCCCTTGGAGCACGTTTTCATCCACTGATACCAACAATGGGGTATAACTCTCCCCACTGACACCAATGAAGGGGCAGAAGTCATCCCAATGACATCAAAGAGGGGGCACTTTTCCTTCCAATGACACCAACAATTGGGGCCCAATGATACCAACAATGGGGCCCAATGACACCAACAATAGGGCCCTACTCCCAATGGCCACAGGCCCGTTGTTTAGAAAGTTCCCTTCTATAGATCCCTTCTATAAATAAAATGTATATTAGAAAAGTTCTGGCAGTGTTGGAACACCACAGAGCATATCTAGCACCCTGAAATGCATTGTGTTCATTAGACATAGAATAACCTTTTGACAATGTATTTTACTTTTGGCTTTTCAGGGTCCCGGACCGACTGGGCATTTGTGTACCACTAGCTATCCAGAATGTATAAATCTCTGAACACCAGAATGCATACTCCCAGTTTTCTGTCTCCCCACACACAAATTTAGGAGGGCACTGCCAGGGATGTTCCTTAGCTTTTCTGCTTTTCAACCTTGCGGTGGAGCCCTTATGTAGTTATCTCTCATTGATAGGAGACAGCTTTATTACCTGATGAACTCTTGGTGTTTACATCAAAGGTAGATCAGGACCTAACCAAGCTGAGAAATAACTTGGATGAATAGAGGATATTTCAGGATACAAAATTAATGTAGAAAAATGTGATGTCTTATTGCTGTCTTGGTCCTCTATATACATGCACGCATCTAAAAATCGCATAGTATCCAATGGAAGTAACTAGTATAAAAAGCCAAATGCTTATTGAGTAATGGATACAAATGGGTTATAGGATGCAAATCAATCACAGTTGAAGTCAAGCTATGTGTTAGGAACATGGTGAACTGATATGCTCGACGTGTTTCGTGGCCAGATGCCACTCCTCAGGAGAAAACATATAGCATATGTATATAGATGTCATCATGTTTCCAAAACATTGCTTGACCTTAACTGTTATTCATTTGCACCCTATAACCCATTTTTATCCATTACTCAATAAGCATTTGGCTTTTTTATACTAGTTACTTCCATGGGATACTATGCGATTTTTAGATGTGTGCATGTATATATACGAATTTCTCTTTTTTGTATGCCATCGCCTTGTATACAGAAAAAATACTCATGTTCAACCATGTATCACATTTATTTCTAAAACCAAGCAATATCACAATGTTAAAGCAAGTATGCAAAACTTCATTGCATACATTATGACCCCCAAGGACAGAAACACAAGGTCTATGGGGTCCCGCCATGCACATAGAACTGACCTCATTCTTGCACTTGTTAACTCCTTCCTTCCTGTACGTTGTGACCAGGCCATGGAGCTCTGTAATGAAGGTTTAAACCCGGTTGCTAATGGATACCGACCACTTAGCCCTTGTACACACGGTCGGACATTCCAACAACAAAATCCGTCGGATTTTGTCCAACGGATTTTGTCAGAAACTTGTGTTGCATACACACGGACAAAGTTGTCGGAAAATCTGATCGTACGTAGCGTGATGACCTTATTTCGTTATGACGGGACTACGTTCAGGCTAGTAGCCAATAGCTTTGGTCTAGGAATTTGATCTGAGCATGTGTGGCACTTTGTCCGATCGGAATTCTCTACACACAATCGGACAAAGTCCGATCGGATCATGTTGACGGAGAGTTTTATAGCCCAGCTCTAAAACTTTGTCCGTTGGATATTCCGACGGAAACAGTTCGATGGAGCCCACACACAGTCGGATTATCCGACAACACGGTCCGATCGGACATTTTCCGTCAGAATGTCCGACCGTGTGTACAAAGGCTAAGAAGGGAGCCAGAACAACGACCCCCTCGCTACTAGAAGACCTGCCACCTTTACCGGGTACCATGCCTAACAACTGGTTGCTTGGTGTCTTGAACTTGTCCTTGGTTGCTCTTAGCAACTACACTTCTCTTCCTTGTCTTGGCGAATTAACCCTTGAGCATTAATTTTTAGTGCTATACAGACCCTGGTTCTTCTGATACACCAAAATCAACATGCAACCCTTTGAATACATTCAGTTAATGAAACTTTACTGAAAAAGCTGCTGCATAACAGTTCAATATGATGTCCTTCTCCCTTAAACTATTGTAGTGTGGCTGCCCAGGCATACCTCCATGAGGTGAGAGTCCATCCTGCAATTCTCCATGGCTTGGATGTGTCAGAAAATCCTAGTGCCTTCAGCAGACTGCAAGGCGCAGCAGCCCCAGTACCTTCAGCCCTTAGCGGGAACAGAACCAACCAAATGGCTGGAACTCACCCTTCCGCTTTTTATAGCACAAGTGGGCTGGCTAGGACCAAAAAGCTTGGGATCCGAGCTCGCAGTAACTAACCTCACCCCCCTCCCCGTCTGGGCCAGCCAATTATTTGCTAAACCAACATATTTCAACCTGCCTACACTTACCTTAAACACTGTCCAAAATGCGGCCTGGTGGCAGCACCTTTGGCACATTGTTTATAGGATTGCCTCGATGTATCATGCTTTTAGGATGTAACTATTCAATTTTTTTTAAATTACATACAGGCTATATATTTTTTCAAAGACCCTTGAAGTTGCTTGTTTATTTGTTTGTTTCTTTCAGTACATCTCAACAGGGTAAAGACAGATTGGACTTAAAGCGGAGGTCCACCCTAAAGTGGACCTTCCGCTCATCGGAACCCTCCCCCCCTCCGGTGCCACAATCGGCACCTTTCAGGGGGGAGGGGGGTGCAGTTACCTGGATAATCCAGGTAAATGCACCCACTTCCGGGATAGCTCTCTGCGGAAAGGGGCGTAACTTACGCCCCTTTCCGCAAGTGCCCGCCCCTTCCCGCAAGTGCCCCGCTGCCTGCTGGGAAACACACAGCTCCCAGAGGCAGCGGGGAGCGTCCATATTGCGCAGCGCGATTCGCGCATGCGCAGTAGGGAACCGGGAAATGAAGCCGAAAGGCTCCATTTCCTGATTCCCATACCCAAGATGGCGGCGGCAGGACCCGACAGACGACCTAGCGATTGGCTTCGGGTGCCGACATCGCGGGTGCGCTGGACAGGTAAGTGTCACTATTTTAAAAGTCAGCAGATGCAGTATTTGTAGCTGCTGGCTTTTAAAAAAAAAAAAAACGCGGAGTCCCGGTGGACTCCCGCTTTAAACTTGTCTGCTATTGATACAGAGCAAAACAATGGCTAACTGGCTGTCATCTACTTCATAAACCTTTTCATTGCCAATAAAACATTAAAGTGGGGTGCCCCTAAAAAAAAAAAAAAAAAAAAAGTCAGCAGCTACAAATACTGCAGCTGCTGACTTTTAATAATTGGACACTTACCTGTCCCAGGGTCCAGCGATGCGGGGAAGAACGAAGCCCCCCCCCCCCCCTCGTTCCCCGCTCCGCTTGCGGCACCGTCATTCATACTGTGGGCAAACCGGCTGTGGCTTCACAGCCGGGCACCCACTGCGCATGTGCGAGCAGCGCAGAGCACCATGATACGCCGTACAGTCATCTGGGACACGTGACAGGTCCCAGATGACTGTGCGGCACGAGGGGAAGTGATGTCACCAGCCTGGGCAAGGAAGAAGGCAGACTGTGAGGGACCCCCTAGCAACAGGTATTTAGAGGTGAGTAAAAACATTTTTTTTCCCAATTATTTAATTTTTTTAAGATTTTTAATCACTTTTTTTATTTTTTGGTGGCAACACCACTTTAATGTGGAAAGAATGGTTTGATGCCAAACTAAATAAAGGTAACCAAAACAAAAAGTTTTTAAGAGGTGGTGTTTATTCATAACCGGCTCCTTGCACTGCAACAGAAACAATATCAATTATCCTGCCTTCGTGAAATATCACTTGGTAGTCAGAACAAGCTTTTTCCTGAACACTATGACATTTAAAAATATCCGCTACCTCTTAACACAAACAAAGTATCTGTACAACCCCAATTATCGTCCAACCATGGTAAAACACCCTATGGTTTGCCAAGGATATTTCCAATAACAAGATACATCTTTCTGTGGAGGCATACACCAACAAATACCACTTGAGGTCAATAATAGATGTTGAGACCTTGTTTCCTACTGGATCAGCTCCTTTATAGTTGGATACAGACATTATGAGGACAACTGCAAACACGTCAAGAATGATGAAAAACAAAGCTGATTTTACTGTTCAATCCTGTTATTTGTAACATTGCCCTTGTTTGCTCTCTAAATTACCCTACAGTTCCATGCCTCCCCTTCCCTTCC
The DNA here is from genome assembly GCF_037356315.1 of Lithobates pipiens. Classification (NCBI taxonomy): domain Eukaryota; kingdom Metazoa; phylum Chordata; class Amphibia; order Anura; family Ranidae; genus Lithobates; species Lithobates pipiens. The sequence continues at coordinate 457,117,085 of NW_027507764.1, read as the reverse complement.
TGCATTGTTTGGGCATGCATGGTTTGCCATCTGTACTTACATATCACTATCAAGGAGTAGCTACTTTATATACAGTGGTGTGAAAAAGTGTTTGCCCCCTTCCTCATTTCCTGTTCCTTTGCATGTTTGTCACACTTAAGTGTTTCGGAACATCAAACCAATTTAAACAATAGTCAAGGACAACACAAGTAAACACAAAATGCAATTTGTAAATGAAGGTGTTTATTATTAAAGGTGAAAAAAAATCCAAACCATCATGGCCCTGTGTGAAAAAGTGATTGCCCCCCTTGTTAAAACATACTATAACTGTGGTTGTCCACACCTGAGTTCAATTTCTCTAGCTACACCCAGGCCTGATTATTGCCACACCTGTTCACAATCAAGGCATCACTTAAATAGGAGCTGCTTGACACAGTAAGGTCCACCAGAAGATCCTTAAAAGCTACACATCATGCCGAGACCCAAAGAAATTCAGGAACAATTGAGAAAGAAAGTAACTGAGATCTATCAGTCTGGAAAGGGTTATAAAGCCATTTCCAAAGCTTTGGGAATCCAGCGAACCACAGTGAGAGCCATTATCCACAAATAGCGAAGACATGGAACAGTGGTGAACCTTCCCAGGAGTGGCCGGCCGCCCAAAATTACCCCAAGAGCGCAGCAACGACTCATCCAAGAGGTCACAAAAGACCCCACAACAACGTCCAAGGAACTGCAGGCCTCACTTGCCTCAGTTAAGGTCAGCGTTCATGCCTCCACCATCAGGAAAAGACTGGGCAAAAATGGCCTGCATGGCAGAGTTCCAAGGAGAAAACCACTGCTGAGCAAAAAGAACATCAAAGCTCATCTCAATTTCTCCACAACACATCTTGATGATCCCCAAGACTTTTGGGACAACATTCTGTGGACCGATGAGACAAAAGTGGAACTCTTTGGAAGGTGTGTGTCCAAGTATATCTGGCGTAGAAGGAACACTGCATTTCATAAAAAGAACATTATACCAACAGTAAAATATGGTGGTGGTAGTGTGATGGTCTGGGGCTGTTTTGCTGCTTCAGGACCTGGAAGACTTGCCGTGATAAAAGGAACTATGAATTCTGCTGTCTACCAAGAGATCCTGAAGGAGAATGTCCGATCATCTGTTCGTGTACTCAAGCTGAAACGAACTTGGGTTCTGCAGCAGGACAATGATACTAAACACACCAGCAAGTCCACCACCGAATGGCTGAAGAAAAACAAAATGAAGACTTTGGAGTGGCCTAGCCAAAGTCCTGACCTGAATCCTATTGAGATGTTGTGGTATGACCTTAAAAAGGCCGTTCATGCTCGAAAACCCTCTAATGTAACTGAATTAGGACAATTCTGCAAAGATGAGTGGGCCAAAATTCCTCCAGGACGCTGTAAAAGCCTCATTGCACGTTATCGCAAACGCTTGGTTGCAGTCGTTGCTGCTAAGGGTGGCCCAACCAGTTATTAGGTTTAGGGGGCAATCACTTTTTCACACAGGGCCATGATGGTTTGGATTTTTTTTCACCTTTAATAATAAACACCTTCATTTACAAATTGCATTTTGTGTTTACTTGTGTTGTCCTTGACTATTGTTTAAATTGGTTTGATGTTCCGAAACACTTAAGTGTGACAAACATGCAAAGGAACAGGAAATGAGGAAGGGGGCAAACACTTTTTCACACCACTGTACTTCTCTGTAAATGTATTCACAATAAAATTTAAAACATTTCAGTCTCTTCATACCTGCAAGCCTTCGATGGCCAGCCTGAGAATCGAAGGGGTGAGCTTGGAGGCTTGCTTGAAGGAAAAATTGCTCCAGTCTATGATTAGAATAAATCCATTAACCTGAAGCTCAGGATCTTCAATAAGAACTTCTAGTGAGAGGAGGATGGCGCGTAAGATGTCCACAAATGAGTTCCTTTAACAAATAAATTGTATTTGAATTAGGATGTGCCCTTTGTAGAATAAAATCATTTGAGAAGTATTTATCAAAGAAAACCTTAACAATAGAATATGATGCTGCAAATTTTAAATAAAAAATAGGACACAAGTCCATGTGGATGCTTCATGGTAATATCCAAAACCTGAGCCCAGTAACGGAGGCAGGTTCACCATTAGGCTTTCTTACTAAACAATATTATATGTATGGTTATAATTATATATACAGTATATTTAGATATGCCTGTAAATCTAAACAAGAAATCAAAATTTCTTAAAGTGTTACTAAACCCCGGACCCTGCATTCACTATATCTGGTCTCCCACAGTACACAGAACGTGGAAATGCAATTATTTTAGAAAATATAAACTGCTAAAAATGCCTTTTCTCATCAGCAGTATATAGCAGTCTTATGACTTCTATCAGTGTCTGGTTATAGCTTGTAGGAGGAGTTTTCATTCTCCTCTGACTGTCCTATGAGGCTGCAGGACCCCTGACCCTCTGTCTGGACAATGCTGATGTGCAAATCACATGCACCTTCCCAGGAAAAAAATGCTCTGCACATGCTCACTTTGGTGTATATTGCTAGAGTGTCCCCAAGGCTCTGTACTATCAGCAGATGGATTGGGGACTGTGGAAGAAGAGGAGGGTCAGAGAAGACAGGATCACAGCCTTTTTACACAATGCGGAGCATCAACCACTTAGGTTCTACAGTGAGTATAACAAGCATACTTTACTGAATATACAGACTGATTTTACTGTTGTGAGTTTAGTAACAGTTTAAGACTTTCTTTTAAAATTATTCAAATGATTAAAATATTTGCAGGCAAATGCAGAACAAAATGGGATACCCTTATAACATAAAATAACATACTATAACATAACATACTACATCACTTCAGAACGTAATCCTAACAAAGTTCCAGGAGGTAGGTTGTTTGAAGTGTGCATTCCATCCCTATGCTTACTTGTCTCATTTGCGAGGATGTTAGGCCGCGTACACACGCGCGGACTGTTCGCCCAACTTTGTCCGTCCAACAGTTTCAGCAAACAGTCCGCTCAAAATTAGCATGGACGGACATGCCCACACACGACGAACGAACAGTTTGCTGAAACCGTGCGCGATGACGTGAACAGCACGTACCACGGGACGAAAAATACGACGTCCTATACACTGCATTATAGCTTTCGGCGTGAAAATCCTTTCTGAGCATGCGCGCAACTTTGTTTGACGAACAAGCCTACACACGAGCGGGCTGTTCGCTGAAACAAGGTTTCAGCGGACAGTTTTTCGGAATTTCCGAAAAACCTTGTCCGTCCAACTGTCCGCTGAAACTGTCCGCTGAAAGCCCACACACGAGCGGACTGTCCGCCCAAACACTGTTCAGCGGACAAAGTTGGGCGAACAGTCCGCCCGTGTGTACGCGGCCTTACTGTTGCAGATTATTGCATTTCTGTAAAAAAAAAAAACTAGGCTTGCTACATTTTGCTAAGACCACAAATCATAGCACAGCAGAAAACTTAGCAGGGAAGCGAGTTTTTGAAGATTTCAGTGCTTTGGGCTATTTTGCCAGACTGGCTGCAAAGAAATCTTAAAGGAGCTAGGTACAGTAATACCTTGGATTACAAGCATAATTAGTTCCAGACGCATGCTTGTAATCCAAAGCACTTGTATGTCAAAGCGTGTTTCCCCATAAGAAATAATGGAAACTCAGATGATTTGTTCCACAACCACTGCTGGTGTATGCAGTACTGTATGTGACCAGAGGTGTGGGGGCGCTGGTGCCTCCTCCACCCATCTGGGAGTGTCTCAGAGTTTTTCAGGAAGCACTGGGAGCAACCAGCGCCCCCGAACCTCTGGACACATATAGTAATATATACAACAGCGGCTTTACTACATGGATGAGCACCAGAACTCCCTAATGCGGGATATACATTGTGATTGTAATTCCACTTTTTTTACATTAAAACTGTGATCTTTTTACTGCTCGTATATCAAGTCAGCACTCACATATCAAGTCAAAATAAAAAATAAAAATGTTGCTCATCTTTCAAAATTGTTTGCATACTGCGTTAATCGGAAGCTGAGGTATTGCTGTATTAGGAAAGTATACGCTAATTATTACTAACTATTGTTAATTTGTGAAAGATAGTACATTTCCAATACAATTCAAGAAAAGTGAATTATAAGGGGCCCTACTCATGAGATATAACAATCTAAAAGGTAAGTCATACAAAAGGTAACGACTGTGTGGGGATGAGTTGCCAGAAACACTAAAATTCAGCTGTTAGGTTGACAAGTGATAGGCTTCCCTGAGGAGCTGACTTTTCAGGGCAAACAGGCGGGCAGAGTAGGAGATAGCCATACAAGTTGGTATAGTTCCAGAGGATGTAAGAGGCTTTGGAGGAGTCCTAGAGACAAGCATGGGAGGAGGTGATGAGGGGGCAAGAGAGCAAGAGGTATTGGAAGGAGCAAAGAGAATGGTTTGAATGATTTTTGAGATGAGTTTAGTGTTAAAGCTGGGGCAGAGTTGTATGTTGTTGTTAGTATTTTGAATTGTATTTGTTGGAAGATTTGAAATCAATGGAGGAATGGCAGAGAGGGCTTGCACACACTATGCTATTGGTAAGGTGGGGGAGTCTGGCAGCAGCATTCTTGATAGATTGTAGGGGGAATAGCCTGTGTGGGGGTAGGTCAACAAGGAGGCATTTACAATAGTCAAGACAAGAGATAACAAGGGAGTAGCAAGCTGGTGTCGTTGATTAAGAAGGGGCGTACTTTAGAATTGGTCTGGAGGTGATGGTGGCAAGACTTGGACAATAACTGGATGTGGGTCTGAAAACAGATGAGAGTCTAGGATTACACCCATCATTAGGGGAGGGACAGATAGTTGTGCTATTGATCGTAATAGAAATGTTGGGGGAGGGGGGAAACAAGGAGGTGGGATGAATATTATGAGATTGGTTTTCCGAAAGACTGAATTGTAGGAAGTGATGTAACATCCATATTGATATGTCAGTAAATAAGTGATGTGCAAGGAGACTGATGGGGTGAGCTGAGGAATAGAGAGACAGTGGTTGGTTTACTAAAGTCAAACAGGCTATTCACTTTGCAGGGGGAGTTGCATTTTGCAAATGAAGTGGCCCCAGAGTGTAGTGAAAGTTATGAAGCGCTGCTGACTTCCTGTCACACTTACCCTTAATGCAGGTGGTCAGGCACTAAAGCTGGCTTCAGTCTTCTTCACCTATAGCAGTCCCCTTTCCCATAAGGCAAGCAGGTCTACCGCTGCCTGGTTGCCCCCAGGAATTATACACAATTCTATAGTGCCTGGCTACCACAGTGGGGCAGGCACGAACTGAGCACAGCAAACAGGTACTTGCGGTTGTCAGACAGGTAGAGTGGTTCAAACACAGTGCAGGTAAAAGGCAGGCAAGGTTCAGAATAGTCAGGGTCAAATTGTAAGTCAAAAGTAAGGCAGAGTTCAGAGAGTAGTTGATATCCTATCAGAGATCGTCAATGAGGGAAGACAAAAATCAGAACAGGGCCAATAAACAGAGAGCTTGGAGCAAGTGTTACAAATGCAATATTACAAGCATGAGACTGTAGGCTTGGCTGGCTTAAATCAAGTTTGGCCTCCACCCAGAGACTGGCTATAGCAATCACCTTGCAGGTGGACAAACAGGGAAAATGCATCATAGCTAAAAGCAGGATGCTGGAACCAGAAGCTATGATGGAGCAGGAGCGCTCATGCTCCTAACACTTCCATCATTTAACCACTTTAAGACCAGACTTCTTTTTAGATGTTGTGTTTACAAGTTAAAAACTGTTATTTTTTTGCTAGAAAATTACTTAGAACCCCAAAACATTATACATTTTTTCTAACACCCTAGAGAATAAAATGGCGGTTGTTGCAATACTTTTTGTCACACCGTATTTGCACATCAGTCTTACAAGCGCACTTTTTTAAAAAAATACACTTTTTTGAATTAAACAATAAGACAACAGTAAAGTTAGCTCCTTTTTTTTATATTGTGAAATATAATGTTATGCCGAGTAAATTGATACCCAATATGTCATGCTTAAAAATTGCACCCGCTCGTGGAATGGCGACAAACTTTTACCCTTAAAAATCTCCATAGTCAACATTTAACAAATTCTACTGGTTGCATCTTTTGGGTTACAGAGAAGATCTAGGGCCAGAATTATTGCTCTCGCTCTACCGATCCCGGCGATACCTCAAATGTGTGGTTTAAACACCATTTTCATATGCGGGCGCTACTCACGTATGTCTACGCTTCTGCACGCGAGCTCGGCGGGACCGGGCATGTTTAAAAAAAAAAATTTCTTATATATTTTACCTTTTTTACACTGTTTTGAAAAAAAAATTGTGTCACCCCTATTTCTATTACAAGGAATGTAAACATCCCCTGTAATAGAAAAAAAGCATGACAGGACCTCTTAAATATGGGATCTGGGGTCAAAAAGACCTCAGATCTCATATTTACACTAAAATGCAATAAAAAAAAAATGTCATTTAAAAAAAAAAAATAGCCCTTTAAGACCTATGGGCGGAAGTGATGTTATGACGTTGCTTCCGCCCTGCAGTGTCATGGAGACGGGAGGGGGGGCCATCTTCCCCTCACTCGTCTCCATGCACAGCACTGAGAAGGATCCGATCGCCTCCGCCTCCTCCGGACTGCTGCGGATGGCACCGGATCGTGGCGGGAGGATCCACCCCCAAAGTAGGGATGTACATCGGTGTGTGGCGGTCCGGAAGTGGTTAAATATACAGTATGTGAGTAAAAATGTAGTTTTTTTTTTTTTCTTAGCACATGATTAGGTATTTTTTGCAAGGTAAAACATTACCACATTTACTAAACTCTGGGGAAAATTCCCTTGGAAAGTGCAACTGCTCTTTTAAAGTGAACAGCTTATTTGCCTATAGTAAATAAACCCCAAAGATTTAAGTGTCATCATCATACAGATTGTATTGACGGTCATGCAAGGCTAACAGCTTACCAAGGGATGAGGTGTAGAAGATAGTATGTCTCAGAGGACAGTCTTGGGGGACTCATGGAAAGAGGAAGAGGAGAAGATCAAGTAAGTGGAGTGTTTTGAGAAGTTTGTGGTCAACTGTACCAAGGGCAGTAGAAAGGGATAATAGTAGGGGGTACTGGGCAGTGGCTATTAGTCATGATTAAATCTTAGTAGGGCAGTTTCTGTGGAATATTGTGGGTAATTGCAGGATTGTAAGGGGTTTGTTATCAGTGGAGTAGCATCTCAGTTGACTAGGCATCCTAGAAGATGCACAGGAACAAGGAGATGGATATTAACTTGTCCAGACTGGTAGGGTCAAGAAAATACTTTAAAAAAAAATGGGGGTGAGCAGTGCATGTTTTTTCTGTGTGTGTGTGGGGGGGGGGGGGGGTAGAGATGCCAGCAGAGAGGGAAAGATTGAAGACATAAGTTAGAGCATGCACAAAGAGCAGGAAAGTGACCAGAGTAGTTGGGAACAGGGTCTAAGGGATGAATGGTAAGGTGGGCATATCAGAGGAAGGTTTAACAACCTCCTCCTCTGTAGTAACAGGTGCTGAATGTAGTGGTAGACAAGGTAAGTTAAGTGGAGGTAATATCTGTCTAGACAGTGGAGATCTCATAATAAAATGCATCAGTATTGTTTTTGAAATGAATGGCAATGTGCTGGCCAATGGATGAGTTGGGGGTGAAGGCACAGGGAGACAAAGTAGAAAGCTAAAGGTAGAATGTTGACAAGGACTGGATGAGAGGGTGTTGATGAGAGCAATTAAAGGATCTTTTGGGCAACATGGAGTGAGGAAATATATTTTAGGAAGGCAAATTTATACAGGGTGAAATGTTGCATGGATTTCATTTTACATTAAACTCTTTCAAAAAACTTCCCGTGTCATCTGTTTGCCAGGGTTGTAGTGGTTGGGACCTAATTCTGTTTGTAATGAGGGGAGCAAATGTGTCCAGGGACAATACAAATTGAGCTGTTGTAGACAGAAATGTCCAGGTTACAACAGGGATAAGAGTTTGTTCCACAGGTAGTATATAGCAGAGATTTAAAGAGTTAAATGGCAAGGTTTCTAGTGGTAACTGGTTGCTGATTGGACGGATTGGAGGTTGAAAACAGGGAGAGTTTGTAACTGATAAGGTTGTGACCACAGAAAGGAAAAGGGGTGTTGGAACAATTGCAAGGAGAGCAGAGGCAAAAAAAACAGGCCACGGGTGTTGCTTTCAGAGTGAGTAGGAGCATATGTCCATTGTTTTAGGTCAAAAGATGAGGTTGAGAAGTTAAAGCAAAGTTCCAGTCGTTTCTGTATTTATTAAAAGTCAGCAGCTACAAAAAAAGTAGCTGCTGACTTTTAATATACACACACTCACCTGCCCCATGGTCCAGGAATGTGGCCACCTGAAGCCTTGGTTCTTTCCCTCTCCTCTCTGTGACGCCGGCATCACTATCATGGGTACCCGGCTGTGACAGCTTGCGGCTTCACAGCTGGATGCGCACTGTGCGTCCTAAACGGCCAGGCCATTTTCGGAGACCTATGATGTGTCCCAAAAGAATGCAGGGAGGGAGGGGGTGCTTAGGCAGGCCAGGCAGGTACCTGCTCCCCCCCCCCCCCAAAAAAAAAAATGACACGCCAAATTCAAATTCCGGATTCACTACAGCAGAAGTTCTACTTTTGGGTGGAACTCCGCTTTAAGAGGTAGCCAGTGTGTTTGCATTAAAGTCACCAAGAACGATAGTGGGTATTTCAAAGGAGAGAAAGCAGGGCAGCCAAGCAAATAAATCATCAAGGAAGCATTACACCAGTCTAGGAGGTTGAAAAATTACAGCCATCCTCAGGGAAACTAAAGAAAAAAAAAGGGGAAATACAGGGAGTCAAGCTTCAAAAGGTGAGGAGGGTAGAGAGGTAGAGGGTGGAAAGAACTTTAAAAGTTTCCAACCAAGTAGACATTCCAGAGGGCACTTGGAAAGGGGGTTGGTTCTTTCGGGTGGGTAATTTGACTGAAAAAACAGCACTGTATGTGGACGATATGGTCCTTTTTTTTTTTGCGAGACTCCAAGAATTTCCTATCGGCGGCTTTAAACATCCTTAATACATTCGCTAATTTTTCGGGGCTAAAAGTTAACTGGGGAAAATCCCAGATTCTCTTGCTTAGGACGCCATCCCCCAGATGTGAGATTCCCGCAGACTACCCTTTACAGAGGGTAGAGGTAGTCAAATATCTGGGGTTACATATTTCCAACTCTGTATCAGACTTTATTACTTTGAATGTCGATCCACTTTTGACTAAACTAAAGTCCAGACTGCAGGCATGGCAGAATCTGCCTTTGACACTCATAGGTAGAGTGAATTTAGTGAGAATGACATTTTTACCTTTATTTTTATATATATTTCGGAATTCCCCCGTCTGGAAACGGAGATATGTATTCAGAAAAATAGATCAACTCATAATGACTTTCCTGTGGCAGGGGTAACACCCCCAAATTAAACTCTGGGTGTTACAACTGCCATGGAAACAAGGGGGCCTAGCGGTCCCGGACTTTCACAGGTACTACTTAGCGGGTCAGTTAGTATTTGTGCACAGGTGGTTCACTTTGCCTGAGGATGATACTGCCAGTACATTAGAGGCGGCCATTGTTGGTTCCTATGAGGCTAACATCTCCCGTATCGGGGTGTCAGGGCTCCATATAGGCTCACGATATCCATGCGTGCGGCCTGCAGGGCATGGGTAGCAGTGACCAAGATGAGTAGCGCTTCTGAGATTTCTCCTCGTACACCACTTTGGAAGAACCCCAAACTAACACACTTCTGTGAGTATCCTGATCCAATCATCTGGACTAAATTTGGTATTAAGACGCTGGAAGACATAGACGATGGTGGGAAACTTACAGTTTGACGCCCTGAAAACCAGGTTTAATCTGCCCAACACCCACTTGTTCCGATTTCTTCAGCTCAGATATGCATATAATGCCCAATTTGGAGATGTGGATATTACTCTGAAAATTAGCGATTTAGAATCTTTACTGAGGGAGGACACCTTGGAAAAGGCCCTGTCTACAATATATAGACAATTGTTTAGTAAGGGAGGAGATCTCCTTGCAAGGTGCAGGGCGGTGTGGGGAGAGGTGTTCCCTCAGATGGACCAGGATGACTGAGACGATGTATGGGACATTAATTTTACTAGATTGATCTCTGCCAGGGACCAACTCATCCAATTTAAATTTTTGCACCGTATATATCTTACCCCAGCAAAATTGGCTAAGATGTTCCCTACCCAGTCGCCTGGTTGCTGGTGGTGCAGTTCCCTTACTGCCGATTTTATGCATATATTTTGGAATTGCTCGAACATTCAAACATTTTGGAAGGGGGTCACAGAATGTATCTCAGAAGTAACTGCCATTCCTATACAGTCCACAATAGAGGTGTGCCTTTTGTGGCTGGTAGACAATCTAGCCCCAAAGAGAGTAACTCATACCGTGCTGACAATCCTAATATATTATGCTAGGAAAATGATAGTGCTCTCATGGAAAAAACCCAATCCTCCAGCTCTATCAGCGTGGAAGGGTGTGGTTAATAGGGCTGCACCTTTATATAAGGCCACATACATTAGTAGGGGCATACCACAAAAATTTGATAAAGTGTGGGGCAGTTGGATGAATAGTGAAACTACGATAGCGTGTTGAGTGGCACCTAGTAGCATGCACGTATAGTAGGTAATTGACAGACATATTGTAATGTACCATTGACTGTTACTAAAAACAGGTGGCCTTATTATTACTGTCATCTTCACTGAGTGAGGGTCTGGAATGAGGCTGAGAGAGTCAACGCTGAAGTAATGTAAATAGTTTAATTGTATGTGTGGCCCGTTGGGTCTTGTGTATACTTGTCGTGTTAAAAGCAATAGATAAAACTTTTCCAAAAAAAAAAAAGAAGAAGAAAGGGGGTTGGTTCATGGAAGCAGGGGAATAGAATATAGAATGTGTGCATTGCAGCTGTTGTCAGGTGAAGGAGGGTGTCGAGTATGGGGGTGAAAATTAGATAATGGATTGAATGAAATATCCCCAGCAATTTTAAAAAGCAGGAGGGTGAGGGAAGTAAGTATGCAGCAAGATTTAAAGGAGCCTACATGCCCCCAGTGTCCTGGAGGTATGTCAGCATATGGGTTTAGAATTAACCACTTGCCGACCAGCCGCCGCAGTTGTACTGCGGCAGAATGGCGTGGCTGGGCGAAACAAAGTTATGTAACGTGGCTTCACCCTGTGGCCACTAGGGGCGCGCACACCCCCTGCTCGCCCAAGGAAGTGCCTGATGCAAGTGCCTGGCAGTCGCGGTCACTGCCGGGCTCCCACGATCGCTCGTGGCACACGGAGAACCAGGATCTGTGTGTGTAAACTCCCTCTGAGGGGAGAAGTGACAGTCCGCCTGAAACCCAGACACATGATTCAAAACCCGAACTGCCCGGGCGAATCCCGGACAGGTGGTAACCCTATGCTCATAGGAATTGAAATTTGTCAGGTCCCTGCTGAACTTGACAAATTTCGATCCATGTATGGTATGCTTTACTAAAATCTGCACTGCTGGCAGGAACTGTACACGTTACAGGAAAACTATCCAAACATAATTTGAAGGCAACGAGGAGCTGAATAAAAACTCTTAATGTCTAGAATGTGGTCAGAAGCTGGATTTCAAAGAAGGATGAAAAAATGAGAGCACTGATAAAAAAAACAAATCTGGATCATTCAAGCAATGCACAATTTTAACAAAAATGTCCTTGTACTTGGTGGTCTAAAACTGAAGTGAAACTTAAATGCAGATAAACAATTTCCTAGGTCTCTGCACTGCAGCATTATGCTAATTATTTTCTGTCACAGTATAAGACAATGAATCCTTTCAGGTGTATTTTTCCCTTTCTTGAATGCTTACAGAATTAAAAACACGCAGATAAGGTTCCAAATATAATTCACGGTAACTGATGGATAATAAACAGCCAAAAAGAGCCAAAAAGCCAAAAAAGAATGCACATTTAAAGTAGTAGTAAAGTCCATTTGGTCATTTTTACCTACAGATAAGCCTTATTATGGTAAAATGAATATCTCTTAAACTTGCACTGTTTAGGAGATATTCACATTGCAAGCAACCAGTGACATCACTGGCGCATGCGCTTTGAAGGTCCTTGTCTTAACTTCAGAGCTTCGTGCTGGAACTGAGGGCCCCCGTGCGCATGCAGGGAGTGATGTCATTATGGCTCTGGCCTATTACATAGCTGGAGAGCACGAAACACAGAAGAAAGACCAGGGGAACATGTCAGCTGTCTCCGAGGTGACAGTGGAGCGCTGGAGGGCTTTGTTCCAAGGTGAGTATTTCATAATGTGCTAGTATGCAATGCATACTAGCACATTGTGTAATTGCCTCGCAGGTTTTATTTTTTATTTTTTTTAACAACATCCACAAATTAGCCATGAAAAAAAAGGAAAGAAAGGACAGCTTCCATTAACTTTAAGCCTGGGTTCACACTAGTGCAAATTGGATGTGAGTTTCCCCACTTCCAATTCACATGTCAGGAAATTGTGACCAGCTCTCTATGGAGCTGGTTCACATATCTCTGGACAGGTCTCCTGTGCGTCATCTAGTCCATTTCATTCCTGAATTAAGCCCCAAAATTCGGGCTGAAATCGGACCTGAAACGGTGAATAGGGACACACCAGACCCCTGCTAGGAGCCTCCCCGTGCTTCAGTGTGAACCCAGCCTAATGTGATTTGGGCACTATGTCTTTGTGGATTTCCAGCTGGGTTCCGTAAAGTCCAGCAAACTGAACTGCAAAGACCCCTTTGCGCTGCCCTTCTCCACGGTCCTCTCTATACTGGTTCTGCACCCATCTCTCAAACTGCAATCTCCCAGTTCTCTCAGGTGTGCCTTCCCAGTCCTCCCGACTGTGCTCACTCACCAGCCCTCCCGGCTGCGAACAGTAGCCCTCAATAGAGACTCTTAGAAGTGTTCTCTCCCACTGTCCTCTTCTTGCTCTCTCATGTGCCTATCCTTCCAGGATCTTAACTCCACATGGGTGCATCCAAGCCCCAGCCCAGGGTCAACCCCCCCCCCCCCCCAGACTGGAGAGTTCCCTGTGGGCCCGACAGCCTTCACACCTCTCTGACTCCATCTCTTCCAGCCAACTCCTCCCCAGCTGGGCTGACCTCAGCTATTTAAGGAGGCCTGCCCCCTGCCTATCCAAGTTGGGGATTGGTCAGGGCTCCTTAAGATACCACAGGCCACCTCTCTTCCCCTCTTCTCCTTCTAGAAAATTCTAGAAGGAAGAGGGAGTAACCAAGAAATGACATTGCCTGTGAGTCATCAGCTACTACCCTGAGCCACTGCCAGCCCAGAATGAAAACAAACACGCCTACCAACCAGCTAGGCCTGCCTAAATTTACCTACACTGCCAGAGAAAAAACTCACTCTAGCACCTCACTAACTAGAGGGTGCTACAAACTCATAAATAAATAGGTTGATAAAAGATACATGTTTATGTAGTTCATCCAAAAACATGTCAGGGGGCACATGCTTGCTGGAATAGATTTTAAGATGTCGACTGAATTCTAACTGGGAATGTCTAATTGTTTCAGAAGATATGCTGGCAATACACTAGTAGATCTTCAGACAAGAATATTCGTATGAACATTCATACAAAAATTCTTTGTACATTCGATGACTGGACAAATGTCATTAGAAAATTTCACTTGCTTTTAACAATCGATCTTATGCCGCGTACACACGATCAAACAAGCGGGTGGAAAAGTCCGGCAAACTGAAGTCCGCCGGACAATCCCCCCGTGTGTAGCCTCCGGCATACTTTTTTGACCCGAAAGTACGGCGGACTTAGAAAAGTAGTTTTGCACTCCAATCTTCCCGCCGGACTCGCATTTCGGCGGACAATCCGGCCGTGTGTATGCCAGTCCGCCGTACTTTTGAAATGAACGGACTTGTCCCGGAGAAAAGTCCGCTCATTTCGAGCGGGTCTCCAGGTAGGCGGGACCCGCGAAGGACGCGTCGCTGGCCCCGCCACCTGGTATGGACTTAAAGGGGAACCCCAACGCCGTGGGGGTCCCCCCCAAAGTCCACAACAGACCCATGTGACATCAACCGATGACCCCGCCCCTTGTCCCTATATAAGTCCCCGCGCAGCGCATCCCTGGCATTGCGGCCGGAGAGAGCTTCGAGTCAACTTCTCCAGGAGAAGAAGAAGAAGAACGGAAGGCGGCGGCGGTGACAGAAGACCGGGCCACCGCCTGTAAAAGAGCTATAAGAAGGCGCGGTGGCCCGGCAGAAGAACCGAAGAGGGGGACAAGACCCCCGAAGTCAGAAGAAGAGGCCGCGGCGACGAAGAAGAATGCCGGGCTCCTCCGCTAGCAAAAGAGCTATAAGAAGATAGCGGAGGAGTCCAGTGAGAAGACCCCCGAAGAAGGAAGACCCCCGGAGCTGTGCAATAAATTATTTTACAGTGGTGTGAAAAAGTGTTTGCCCCCTTCCTCATTTCCTGTTCTTTTGCATGTTTGTCACACTTAAGTGTTTCGGAACATCAAACCAATTTAAACAATAGTCAAGGACAACACAAGTAAACACAAAATGCAATTTGTAAATGAAGGTGTTTATTATTAAAGGTGAAAAAAAATCCAAACCATCATGGCCCTGTGTGAAAAAGTGATTGCCCCCTAAACCTAATAACTGGTTGGGCCACCCTTAGCAGCAACAACTGCAACCAAGCGTTTGCGATAACGTGCAATGAGGCTTTTACAGCGTCCTGGAGGAATTTTGGCCCACTCATCTTTGCAGAATTGTCCTAATTCAGTTACATTAGAGGGTTTTCGAGCATGAACGGCATTTTTAAGGTCATACCACAACATCTCAATAGGATTCAGGTCAGGACTTTGGCTAGGCCACTCCAAAGTCTTCATTTTGTTTTTCTTCAGCCATTCGGTGGTGGACTTGCTGGTGTGTTTAGGATCATTGTCCTGCTGCAGAACCCAAGTTCGTTTCAGCTTGAGTACACGAACAGATGGTCGGACATTCTCCTTCAGGATCTCTTGGTAGACAGCAGAATTCATAGTTCCTTTTATCACGGCAAGTCTTCCAGGTCCTGAAGCAGCAAAACAGCCCCAGACCATCACACTACCACCACCATATTTTACTGTTGGTATAATGTTCTTTTTATGAAATGCAGTGTTCCTTCTACGCCAGATATACTTGGACACACACCTTCCAAAGAGTTCCACTTTTGTCTCATCGGTCCACAGAATGTTGTCCCAAAAGTCTTGGGGATCATCAAGATGTGTTGTGGAGAAATTGAGACGAGCTTTGATGTTCTTTTTGCTCAGCAGTGGTTTTCTCCTTGGAACTCTGCCATGCAGGCCATTTTTGCCCAGTCTTTTCCTGATGGTGGAGGCATGAACGCTGACCTTAACTGAGGCAAGTGAGGCCTGCAGTTCCTTGGACGTTGTTGTGGGGTCTTTTGTGACCTCTTGGATGAGTCGTCGCTGCGCTCTTGGGGTAATTTTGGGCGGCTGGCCACTGCTGGGAAGGTTCACCACTGTTCCATGTCTTCGCCATTTGTGGATAATGGCTCTCACTGTGGTTCGCTGGATTCCCAAAGCTTTGGAAATGGCTTTATAACCCTTTCCAGACTGATAGATCTCAATTACTTTCTTTCTCAATTGTCCCTGAATTTCTTTGGGTCTCGGCATGATGTGTAGCTTTTAAGGATCTTCTGGTGGACCTTACTGTGTCAAGCAGCTCCTATTTAAGTGATGCCTTGATTGTGAACAGGTGTGGCAATAATCAGGCCTGGGTGTGGCTAGAGAAATTGAACTCAGGTGTGGACAACCACAGTTATAGTATGTTTTACCAAGGGGGGCAATCACTTTTTCACACAGGGCCATGATGGTTTGGATTTTTTTTCACCTTTAATAATAAACACCTTCATTTACAAATTGCATTTTGTGTTTACTTGTGTTGTCCTTGACTATTGCTTAAATTGGTTTGATGTTCCGAAACACTTAAGTGTGACAAACATGCAAAGGAACAGGAAATGAGGAAGGGGGCAAACACTTTTTCACACCACTGTATCTTGTGTGTTGTGTTTTTTTTATACTTTATTTTACAGGTGAATGGGTAGGGGTACATTGTACCCCATACTCATTCACATAGGGTGGGGGGCCCGTATCCGGGGGCCCCCTTATTAAAGGGGGCTCCCGGATTCCGATAAGCCCCTCGCCCGCAGACCCCGACAACCAACGGCAAGGGTTGTCGGGAAGAGGCCCTTGTCCTCATCAACATGAGGACAAGGTGCTTTGGGGTGGGGGGGCTGCGTGGCCCCCCTTCCCCAAGGCAACCCCCATGTCGAAGGCACGCGGCCTGGTACGGCTGGGGGCGCTCGCTCGCCCCTCCTTTCCTGGCTGGCCGGGTAGCGTGCTCGGACAAGGGTCTGTTGTGGACTTGGGGGGACCCCCATGCCGATTTTTTTCGGCGTTGGGGTTCCCCTTTAAGTCCATACCAGGTGGCGGGGCCAGCGGCGTCTCCTTCATGGGCCCCGCCTACCTGGAGACTCGCTCGAAATGAGCTGACTTTCCTCCGCGTGTGTGGGCGAGTCCGTTCAGTAGGGCGGATAGTACGGCGGACTTAGTGCGCCGTATTAGTCCGCTGAAAAAGTGCTGTGTGTGGGCAAGTAGCCCGTTCGGAAAGTACGGCGCACAGTTTGGCGGGAAGTCTGCCAGCAGTCTGGCGGGAAGCCCGCCAGACTAAGTCCGTCGGATAGACGGCTACTTGTGTACGCGGCTTTAGAATAAATGTAATTCCCAACAAAAACCATGTATACTGAACAAAAAAATCCATTCCTTTTAGAAAAAACTTCCCATCCTGCACCTTCAAATTTTCTCGTCACTGCGGCTGAAAATGAACATCGATTTGACCCCACTATTAATTAGAATCGAACAAACATTCTTAAAATGAAAATTGTCAAATGAAAATCTATATGTGTATTGCCAGCAAGTGTGTGAATGTTTGAATGGCAACACTAATCATTGTCGAGGAAGCGCAGGAATGAGGGATTGTTAGAGGACACAGCACAGAGTAAAGGGAAGTAAAATATTTGGTTTTCGAACATTGCAAATGTGAAACACAATTTATGGGTCTTACTTGTTTAGAATAGACTGATATTCATCAAGCCACACTAGAGGTTCAGATGTAATATGGGGTTGCCATAGAGATCTCTGTGCATATTGGCTTCAAGGTGCTTACATGGCTCTGCATTATCATTGCTCAAGGCTGAATTCCCGATGTAAGGTATACAAGGTCACCTCTGAAATGATTATCTATCTTATCCGACTCTGAATTTTTAATGCTAATTTTTGTTTCACCATATATTTATTATATTTATCTTAAATAAACTCAGCCTTATAAAAATATTGGATAATGCAAAAGAAAAAAAAAATGCAAAATTCTTTATGGCAAATGGTTATATCTTTGATTTTTCTCCCTGAAAAATCAGCCCTGGAGTCAATCTCCTGCAGAACAGCAAAAGCAAATACTCTGATACAGACAAGATGTGCGGTAGAAGGCCAAGAACTCACTTTTTTATTCCTTTGACGTAGAAGGTGTGCACTGCATACAACAAGGGCACAAGGCTGAAAATGAGACTGGACCATTGTCAGTGCTAGCAAAGACATCCATGCCATAATTCAAAGGAACACTTTAAAAGCCAAAGCCGCACAACACTAAATTTACCGTCTTTGGTAGAAGAATAAATGTAGAAACAATTTCATATTGCTTCACAAGCGGTCTTCAATCTGCAGCCACACATTTGCAATGTGTTTGCCAGAAAGGAAACTTTAGAGTGTTGGAAAAAAACAGATCACTTTAAACCCCCAAATCTTTTGATATTTTCTGTAAACCTCGGAGAAAACTGGAAGAGATAAGAACCAAAACTAGAGCTATTCCTTCCTGCACTTGTCAATACCCAGAGAATCAGAAACAGCCTTTGGGTTGTATAACACTACGCACATAATACATGACAAATCCCAAAGCAAACACCATGGGAGAAGTGCTACTTTCATTTAAACACTATTGCAATCCAAAGAAAATGTATTTTTACAGGATAACAGTTTGTGCAGATATTTTCTTACGAAGGTAAAGCTAAACACTATGGATTTGTAGGCACTAAAGACCTTTTAGGTAAAGGTAATGTTTTGTTCAGTTTTACCAATCAAGGCTTAAAAGCAACGCAAGTAGCTGATCCTAACCCCAAATTAGATAAAACTGCCTTATTCTTCAGAATTTCAGAAATAACTAAAATAGAAGCTGAAGCAATGGGTTCTTGACCATTTGGCAAAAGTCACTTGCTACAGTTATTCAAGGATGAGAGCAGAATCCAGGAGGATTACATTATTACATATTGCAGGCTTAAGCCACACAAGATACAAATAACTACAGCTTTGGAGCACTCTAGCAACTCCACAGAATGGAGTCGCTTGTAAGCAGGTGCTTCCAAGAGGGTTCTAAAGGGTTGAAAATGTTCCTTTTCTGTGTTTATGCCCTCAGGTTAACTAGATCAACCATATTGAAAATTGTCACAATGTCTATAGGTTGCACTGTGTCCTCAGGTTGACCTGCTGATCTAGTAATATCTGAGAAGATAGGTTAACATTGCACCCAGGTTTTCCCGCTCTTTTTCAGAAGGTCTCCAACCACTACAGATCATAACATATAAATAGGGCTCACTAAGTGCCTCAGGAAGGTTGTTGGGGAAAGTCCGACAAAATGTAGCTGTTACTCTGCCAAAGTAGATCCTAGTGTGAGTTTCCAGTGGGGTCTGGGGACTGTGGATTTAGATGGACTTATAGATGTAAGTCATGGACCCACTGCCTTTTGTGGATTATTACAAAATCATGGATTACTTGCTATCTCCTTGTGGATTTTTGTCCGAATGTGGACTCTATAGATATTGACATCTACCTTCTGCATTCAGGGCATTGTCAAAGAGAACGGTACGTTCTCCACAGTACCGGCTCAGAAATGATGAACACTTGGGAGAGGTGTTGTCTAACAAAAGTTGTGTCCAAAGTTCTTAGTGTTAACAGTGTAAGAATGTTAACAGAGAAGAATTATGGCCAACGATTACAAAGAGTTACAAGCTGTGCAAGTTGCTGCTCGCATCTGGATCGCCGGGATACTGCCCTAATGTTGATTTCACATGGCCACAGCTCCTGCCTGTGATTCATTAGCAAGTGCAGTTCCACAGTGTCTCCACTAGGGTGCCTTAAGCTCTGACCACATGATGGTATCTCAAAAGTAAACAATACACTAGCATAGTTTTAAAGTGTACTGTATGTAAAGCCTAAACTACTTTTTAATGTTGGATAGAGTAGGGAAAAGTTAGAACCTTTTCTGGGTTTTTATTGCTTTCCTTGTCCCTTTTGGGCAGATTCACCCTCACTACTGGTCCTGTCAACCAATGTCTTTGGTAGTAAAGACATTGGAAATCCAAATGTTTTGAACTCTCACAGGCACAGGAGGTAAATTAAAATATATCAATGTGGAAACCTTGGACAAATGTCTACATAGGGCTATTAGCTCACTTTGAAGAGATTTCTTTTAATTTTTATATTTCCTTGCATGGGAAACAGACAGTAATAAAAAGAAAAAAAAAAGTAAAAAAATGTTTTGGCCTAACATACACTTGGTTGAACATGTTGCTTCCCACCCACCTAGCAATACAAGGCTCTCAAAGGCTTTACCCTTTTGATATATGATTGTATTTTGTTTGTATTCCGTTTAAACTATGTGTTCCAGGGCAGGGCAGTTATAAATATCATACACTTTTATTCACAATACCTAGTATAGAAAAAAAGCATTACGTTTTTTTTTCCTATCAGAAAGGGGAATGTGTCATTTTTGACCTTTGGAAGGACCAGAAAATGTTATACACAACTGAACTTTCAAAACCTGACCTTAAAATGCTTTGAATATATTATCAGTTTCCATGTACTCACAGACACTTGGGAACCTTTACTACATGAGGGTTATAGATCAGATTGACCCACAAAGGAAGTGTGAAAGGATTGTAACATACAGGGTCCTAAATAGGGACTTCATAGATTGACATACATGGCACTGCTCTTTTCCTCAGTTCTGGTTTTGGCATCCTATTGCACAGTCCTTGGCCTCTGTATTATTATAACCCCAGCTTCCCAGACATGTGCAAACTGTTTAGATGGCACACACCACACCCAGGTAATTGTCTCTCAATTGTATTGTATTTACTTCTTCACAGCAACATAGATCTGGTAAGTCAATCTGATTGTATTCTACCCTACTTATACCTCTAAGGGATCACAAGCATGGGTACATTTCCCAACTGGTGAAAATTTCTCTCCTTGTAGTATTGTCACTTAAAGGCTCCATGCTGTGCCCTTGCAGCTCTGAAACTCTGGTGTACATCTTCCTTTAACCACCTCAATACAATGCAGTTACACCCCCTTCCTGACCAGACCAATTTTCAGCTTTCAGCGCTCTCACAGTTTGAATGACAATTACTCAGTCATGTAACACTGTACCCATATGAAACTTGCGTCCTTTTTTCCACACAAATAGAGCTTTCTTTTAGTGGTATTTAATCACTAGTGGGGTTTTTATTTTTTGTGCTATAAATAAAATAAAACGTACATTTTGTGAAAAAAATGCCTTTTTCTTAGTTTCTGTCATAAATTATTGCTAATTAGTAATTTTTCTTCAGAAATTTTGGCCAAAATTTATACTGCTACATATCTTTGGTACAAATAACCCACATTAGTATATATTATTTGGTCTTTGTGAAAGTTATAGAGTCTACAAACTATGGTGCCAATCACTGAAAATTGATCACTTCTGATCAGGCCTTCAGTACATCAGGTGTATCTCATTTCTTGAGACACTAACAAGTCAGGAAAGTACAAATACCCCCCAAATGACCCCTTTTTACAAAGTAGACATCCCAAGGTATTAAGTAAGTAGCATGGTGAGTTTTTTTAAGTTGTCATTTTTTCCCACAATTCTTTGCAAAATGAAGATTTTTTATTTTTTTTTATTTTTTTTTACTAAATTGTCATATTATCAAGTTATTTCTCACACACAGCATATGCATACAACAAATTACACCCCAAAATACATTCCGCTACTCTTCCCGAGTACGGCGATACCACATGTGTGAGACTTTTACACAGCCTGGCCACATACAGAGGCCCAACATTGATGTAGTACCTTCAGACGTTCTACGAGCAAAAATGACGCATCTAATTTCTCAACCACCTATTACACTTTTGAAGTCCCTGGAGTACCAGGACAATGGAATTTCCCATAA